>NC_056733.1:1703845921-1704055921 GCF_019279795.1 Protopterus annectens | reverse complement strand
GCGACCACAGAAAGGACATGCAGACTCCGCACAGAAGGCACCCCAGCCGAGGATCGAACCAGAGAACCTCTTCCTGTCATAACAAATATAAATAGACTAATTGCTTTCTGAGTTCCTGGTTTAACATTTCCTGGAAAGTCTTTAAAATTTACTAACTCAGAGAACATGACTCAAAAATGTTCCCAATTCCTTATCCTCCTTCACATTTCAACATGAACTGCCAGCTTGTGGGAACATTTTCAGTAACCTGTTCACTATTTAGAAACATTAGTTTAAGTGCTCTGAGGCAACAATTCAAATTTTTATTTTGCTATATTTTGCCCCTAATGTTTGCCAAGCTTCAATATCACTTCTGACCAATTAGACCATTCAATTCCCGTCATAAGGACAAGGGTCAGTTGGGAGAGGTCATCATTTAGTCAGTCTTCTTGGTGGTTTGGATTTTTACCTGAGCACTATCCCCTGTGGATAAATGGCTTCACAATGGAAGGGGCTGTGAAATGGGCTGACCACAATGGTCACCCCCTGCTTTTGTGAGAAGTGCTACCAGCAAGCATTCCCCTGTCTCCATCAAGAGAATCACACCACCTTGTCTACTCACTGAGGATCTGCTGCCACCCCCACCAAGACATAAGTGGGACCTCTTCACTCCTCTCCCTCAATACCTGGCTCCTCCAGTACAGGGGCTGCTAACTGAACCCTAATCTCCTGGGCTGCAGTCAGGGCTCCATTTCTCTATGCCATGAAGCCATGCAATTCTATACTTTCCAATTACTGAAGCATATTTTTAGTATGAGGCATGTTTTGGTCCACTACTTCCAATTTAAAATGAACCCCAGTCAAACTCCATCTTCTCTGACTGAGTTTTAGGTTCATAGATTCATAGGTGTGTACTTGGCTAATGGCTCTGGAGCCTATATAAGCCTAGCCCAAGAAAATTCCCTGGCATCATGCCGCCCAAAGTTAGTTCCCAGTGCCCCTGTCAAGCAAGGCCACTGAAGTTATCCCTGGGGTGAACTTCCTATTGCCCATCCACTTGTCAAGATTTTTCTTAAAGAAGGGCAGTGAAGTGCTCTGCTTGAGGTGAATGGGAAATTTGTTACAGAGTATGGGAAGTCTCTGGGTTAGGAACCTGTCCCTCCAGCATGTTCTGTTTATTCTATGTGTTTGTAAATATTAATAAAAGCCATAGGCTTGTTCCCTTAAATGTGAGAAAACTGCATTGGATGTTGAACTGCAAAAATGTAACAAAAGTGCACTCTGCTGTAAGAAAGCTGATAAGTCAAATATTTTATGACTGTTTGATCTCAGGGCTCGGAGCCGTGGTGTCTGAACAAACAGATTCTTTCTATTGTTTTGAGACCAGAGTTAATTGCTAGATTTTACATATATAATGTCTTTAATTACTGTAGTTTTCTGATCTGTTGCAAGATCAAAGCTATGTTAAACTCTGAATTTCTGTTAGCCTGGGAAAACCAGAGAAGTGTCAGAAATGATGTAATGTGAAGCAGTGCTATGTTATCAGTTTAAGGGCAGAAAGAAGAGAGCAGTTTTGGATTTTGTCTAAGTTGACAACAACTCACCAGTACTCTGCTTTTGCTCTATATGTAAGTTTATTTAGAACTGTGATTGCTCATAGGAAAAGATAGGAAATAGTAAGTTTAGTCTAGCTGTTTTCTATATTTATGTCAGAACTATTCTACAGTATTATTTTAAGCATTTTCCTGTGATGTCTGGTCTCTTGATTGCACTGTGTAGTAAGAAGTATTGTCTTGTGTTTTTATTATTTATTATTAAATATTTTTAAACCTTTCAACTGTGGCTGTTTTGTGTAGAGATAATTTAAGCTCCAGAGTACATTGCATATATATATATATATAGTGATACAAGCCACTCAAATAGCCTTAGCCCTGTGTCACACTTACTATTTGGATAATAATGTTGTACAGTAATAATTGGACACCCTTTGGTAAGGGCCTTTTTAGTAGCTGATATTAGTGGTTGGTGGCAGCTGGTACTACCTTATAGACTGGCAGGAAAGGGCATAGCTGGAGAACCTATGCCAGCCTTCCCCAGGAGTGCCTGTGTGGTTGTATATAACTCTTATCTCAAAGTGTGTGTGTGTGTGTGTGTGTGTGTGTGTGTGTCAGCTACTTGGGTGAGGACATGAAGCACTGGTTAGACAGAGAGGGTGCTGAAGGTTTTACCTTTACCACTAGGCTGAGATCTGGACCCTATAGCTGTGCCAGTGGGGAGTCTTATTGGGGATCTGGAGAGAAAGGGAGAAACCAGCCCCAGACTGACTGTGATCTCTGTGTGCTCTTAAGGGAAATTATACTTTACTGTGTGTGTGTATTTGTTATCCCTCCCAATATGGATGCCCCTCACTGGTGTTAGTGGTAAGGAGTGAGGCTCCCTGATTACTGGGCCAGTGCACGGGCATCACAACCATAAGGGGAATGGACCCCATTCCTAAGTCAAAGTATGATTAAAGTCCAAGAAATTAGTATTGTTTCAATCTTTGATGTAAGCCAAAAGTGCTCTTTGCAGCACACGCAATGTGCCTAATAATGACTTAATGACTCATTCTGCAATTCACATAGGGTTACATGCATTGGTAACATATCTAAATATGATTGTAGATTCTTTTTTATAAGACTCCATTGCTGCTACTACTATCGGAACCACCTGGGTACCTGTCTTCCCCATTGCTCTCATTTCTGCCTGCAGATCCTGATATTTTATGACTTTGTGTCTCTCCACAAGCAAGACACTGTAGTCACTGGGTTTGTCAACTTCAATGATCAATGCTACTTTTATCTTCTTTTCATGGACCACTATATCGGTTTTCTAGCATCTATCTTTTGAACTGTTGGTAATGGGTGATCCCATGTGATGCAAACTTCATTTTCTATGATGCTTTGTGGCTCATGTTTCCAGTGTTTTTCAGCCACTTCAGTACCATAATATTTGCACAATCCCCAGTGTGACAGTCTTGCCACATTATTATGCCTTTCAGTATACAGTCCTTCTGCCATTAGTATGTCACAACCAGCAACGAGGTGTATGACTGTTTCCAATTCGGTTTTACAAAACCTAAATTTGTCTGTTTCTCCCACATGTTCAATGGACTTTGCAAACCAGTGTGCATGTAGCCCACTGTCTTGGGCCACCAGTATTAACCTTTCATCTGTTGGTTTGAATTCACCTCTCCTTAACCATTCCTACATTTGTTCCTGATCAATATGAGGTTCTTCCAGTAGTTTTCTATATTTGCAAGTATATTTAGGCATTTTCCACATTTCTTGCCTTATCATCTGGTCATTCATCTTATATTCTTTCTTTTGCTTTTTGGCACATTGAGTTGCTGCCTGATTTTTATCTACTTCTGGTTTGATTTCCATTCCTGCTTGACACCGATATTCTTCTACTAGATTAAGTAGAGAAATGCCAAAAAGTGTATAGTCATCCCCTTTGGCAAAAACAAAGTGCCCACAAATTACCACATAGGTGGTAATCCATTAAGTACAGAAGAAGTAATTAGGAACCTGGGGACCCAAGTTGATAGCAATCTCTCATTTGACAACCACATGGCCAAAGTGGTTAGAAAAACATTTTATATAGCCCACCTAATCATGAAGGGATTCACATCTAGATCAGGGGAGGTCATCGTGCCTCTTTACTCATCCCTCATCAGGCCCATAATTGAGTACAATGCCCCTTTTGGGATGTACCTTACCAGACACCTGCAGCAACTGGAAAGACCCCAAATGTACCTCACCAAGAGGATCAAAGGGCCCAAACAGATGCCATATGCTGCCCGGTTAAAGAAACTCCAGCTCTACTCAGTGGCATACCGCCTGTTCAGAGGCGATCTGTGTCTGACGTATAAAGCCATGTCCAACCCGGAATTAATGGACATGCTGCACCTCAGAAAATCCAAATCCCATCGAGCTACGCTCGAGAGACTTGAACCTCAGCACTGAAATAAATAGGACATGCTGGAGGGGCAGATTCATAACCCAGAGGCTCCCTTCACTCTGGAATAAAATCCCAGTCCAGGTTAGGCAGAGTCCCTCATTGACTCTCTTCAAGAGGAATCTTGATGAGTGGATGGGAGATCGTAGGTTTACCCCGGGTATCACTTCTGTGTCACTGTTAGACAGAGGCACAGTATACTAACCTCGAAAAAGGGCATAGCAAAATAAATTTAAAATGGGTGGCGAAAGCCAAACACATTCTGGCTAGGCTTATAAATGCCCTAGGGCAGATAGCCTAGTATGAACCTATGAATCTAAGAAGTCATCTTAGATTTATTCTTCTCATGTTTCAAAATTTTCACTACATTTGGGTCTTTTGAGGTCAGCAGATATGTGTGGAGTCCCAAGATTGCAGATCTATACATGTAATCAATTTCAAGGAGGCCCATCCTGTTTTCAATGGTATGAGTTAGCAAATGTGCACAGAAAACAATTCAAGTCTTGAACCAGGTGCATATAAAGGAAAGGCTGCAATTTACATACAATGGTTGGATTTAAGAGCAGGAAAGTTTTCTTTGAACACCATTTAGGCTATTCTGAGTTATTATTTATGTATGAGTCCTCAGTTTCTGTTATAGCGAAATTACTGAATTGTCATGAGTCAGTCAAATGATGTGCTTTTGAAATAAGCTGCATTTGTTTAATAAAACTGAGCAGTGGATATCCATTTTACTATTGATGCAACTAGGCTTAAGCTAAGCCTAATGCTTATAACTAGGGTTAAACAGGAAGATTTATTCTTACATTTGTTTCTGTTTGTATTAGATTTCAGACTTATTATAACAGTTTTTACTAAAATTGTGGATTAGCTAAACGAGTGGAATTTAAATGACTTGTTAAAACATGATTTTTTTTACGTAATGCAGGACTTGTGTAAACTTCGTAAAAAGTTCAAACAGATAGCAGGCAAAAGAACCATAGCTTGGGAGTGGCAAAGGGGGCAGATTCCCAGGTGCAAACTGTCAGTGGGTATAATTGATTGTCATTGCCAAGTTAGAATACAGCATTTTAATTAGTACCATAATTCAGTTCTGATGTGATGCCAGTAGTCATTCACTCAAGCAATGCACAGGCATTTAAATGTATTTAAATATATTACTTGTGTGATGTCCAGCTAATATCCCACCAGGCTGCCACCAATAATGTGATGTCCCCCACTTAAAACCTGGGTTAGTAATTAAGGAGTCTCAGTCCTCACCGCTGACTCCAGTGTGGAAGCATCACGGAAAACACCAGAGCACAGAACAAATAAGAGTAAAATTCCACAATTCCCCTTAAGGGCACCACAGGAACATGTTCTGTTTCCTGGGACTGGACTATATACCTCTGTCCACCCCAAATATAATCCCTTATTATAGAGTTCAGAGCAATATGCTCCAGTTTAAGTCATCTGACTCACTCATACTCAATAAATTCAAATGTCCCCTCCCCAATATAAATAGTAACATTGCCACCAGAGTTAGACAGGTCTACACACTCTTCAAAGAGTGATCAATTATTAAAAATTAAATATCAGAATAAATGATAGTTATGACTAGAAGCAGACAGGCATTCTAGGTGACCTGGGGAGTATCAAACAGGTATAAGTACTCTCTATTCTCTAAAGAATACACTGATTGTCCAGCCACAATGAAAAGTAATGAAAAAAATAAGTAAAATGATTACAAGAATGTAAATCAATAATTTTCAATAAACACCAGAATTCAATCACCAGAAATATAAAATTAAATTGTAGGATATAAGTCATCGTAGAAAAACTCTATCTAAATAACTAAACTTTCCTAATCTAACTAGAAAATAATATTCCTAATCTAATCTAAAACATAACAGCAAGGCAAATGCAGGCTTACAGTTTTTGCTGAGTCCTTATTCCAGGTATCTTCTGCACGGGACTATGACTGACTGCAACTCTTCACTAACTGCTCAGCACGTAACTAACTTCTCAGCTTAACAGTCTCAACTGTCTTATTTTAAAAATAAAAATCAGCTGTTTAAAAAGTTATTTTTATTTTCAATCAGCTGTTCAAATATTCACCTAGCAACCAGGATCATTCTAATGACATCACCTACTGTTCAGCTGATTCTCCACAGAGAGTTTGTATTTTAGAATCTCCCTCACAAACATCTGCAAGTAGAAATGTATCAAAACACTGATGGATTCTTTAAACATTTTGTATAAGCAGTGAGATACTCAACATTTTAAAAACTTATTTACATTTTCACAATTAGACATGCTGGCACACAATACAGTTAATCAGAGAATGTACACAAATCTCCTGACAGACATGCTAACACAGATGACAGTGCTCTTCATTTTCTTCACAGCTTGAATGAGCTTTTAGTTGTTCCTCAAAAACTTTAGTTTTAGGGTGGGCCATTGTGAGGGACTGCCCAGGGATGAAAATTATCATAGCTACTGCTTTAATAGGGACTCTGTGTTTCAAATGCTCAAAATTTAGAGATATGTCTAACATAATACATGATAAAAGCAGAACATCATAGTTATGATAGCCACTGCTTATTTATAGTAGCTTGAAAGACAATTTATGTATTTATTTATTTATTTATTCATTCACTTATTCTAAACATTTTTGAGACTGATCTTAACAATCATAAGTGATAAATAATGATAGGGACAATAAGAGTCTCAAGAAGGATTTAGTGGCAGAGACAAATGTTCCAACACATTCTACATCAAACAGCTCCAGTCTAGAAAAATTAGTCATCAGCGTAGACATAGGTTTATAGGATGTTACTAGGCTATTGACCCAAGGGTCTTTGCAAGCCTAGCCATTAAATCCCAATATAGTACTATATGAAAGATATCATTTATGCCCAAGGTTTTCTATCAAGGACTACCCATGTCCAGGACAGAAGCTGGGGCAATCCCCAGCAGAGATTTACACTTTCCCATCCAGTCATCAAGGCTGCACTTAAACAGGGCCATGGAAGTGCTCTGCTTGATGTGGCTTGGAAGCCTTTTCCAGAGGAGTGGCAACCCCTGAGAGATGCATCTGTCTCTCTAGCAGGCCCTAATTAGGTCTGTCAAGTTGCTGCAGGTATCTGGTATGGTACATACCAAAGGGAGCATTATATTCATAATAGGTCTGATGAGGAATGGGTACAGGAGAGTTATAACCTCTTTTGCTCTTGAGGGGATGCCTTTGCTAATCAGGTGAGGGATGTAGAATGCCTTCCTCACCACATGAGACACATGGTGGTCAAAGTCGAGGTCACAGTCAACTTGTGTTCCCAGGTCTCTCACTAATGAATTGGTACTTAGGGTATTATTGTTTATTTTATAATCAGCAGGGACATTGTTTTTATCGAAGGAAATGATGATGCATTTTTAGAATTTAGTTTAAGACCATGGCTTTCGCACCAATCATTGGTCTGTGTAAGCCCCTTTTGAAGTACTCTGACATTGCTAGAAGATTCAATGATGGCACCTCATTTGCAGTCATCTGCAAACTTGATTGGCCACAGCACCTCAATTTTGGCCTGGACTTCTGAAAAGTATATGTCAAACAAGATGGGGCCCAGCACTGACCCTTGTGATACCCCACTGGGGACAGGTCTGCCGGTCTCCCACTTCGAGTGAGTGTTGTCGATCTATGACCCAGTTTTCAACCCACCTGACAACACAGGGGTCAATTTTCTACTAGGTTAATTTGTCAATGATGCATGGATGTGGGATAGTGACAAAGGCCTTGGCCAAGTCAAGATAGGCTGTGTGCAAGGCTTTGCCAAAAATCAAACTGGGAAGGATCCAGGGTTTGGAGGTCACCTATATCTTTATTTATTAAGTTTAAGATAATTAGTTCCATTGCCTTACAGATGAGTCTGATTAAACTTATGGGTGTATAGTTACTCGGGTCTGTTGCCGAGCTGACCTTGTGGATGGGGAAAACAGTCACTGTTTTCCATTCAGTGAGGACAAAGGCAGTACTTAAGCAGTGGTTGAATAGAGTGCCTAATGGAGTAGTTAGCTGTTGTTTTAGAAGATTAAGAACTAAACCCAGAATGCAATCTGGTTCCATGGAGTCTGTGTTCTCACTTTGGAGAGAACATTGATGACTTGCTCCTTGGAAATGCAGGGAGGAGGTGATGATGAAGACATGGTTTGTGGTATGCCTGGGTGGGAAGAGGGGGTGATATTTTCTCCAAATCTGTCTGTTAGCAGGTTTGAAATTTCTACAGGGTCAGTGTGTGTGATGCCATCCACAATTAGTTCAGCACACATCTGAGTCCTACCTTTTAGCTTGTGGACGTAGCTGAAGAAAGCCTTATGGTTATCCTTGGCTATTCTTGCTAATTTTTTCTCATAGTTGCTCTTTGAAGATTTTACAAGTTGTATTATTTGCTTGTTTAGGCTGAGAAGGGTGCTCTTCCAGTTCTGGGATCTCACTTTTATATTTTTAGACAGCAGCTTCTTTTGCTTATTGTATAATTTATTAATGCTAGACGTCTACCAGGATGGTTTGTTTTTTCTTGAGGATCTTCCTTTAATCCTCTACAGCATGGCTGTGTCTATGCATGTGCGTAGATGCTTATACAGGGCATCGGTATATATCTTAGTAAAGCCGTCAATGCCATCTGTGGAAACTGGAGCTTGGAAGTCAATTATACCTTCCTTTAGGAGGGCATAATTAGCACTGGTGAAGTTTTTTAGCCTGACTTCTCCTTTGGAGAGTTCTGCTGCTACTGCTACTTCAAAAGTGACTGATTTATGGTCAGATTTAACTAGTGCAGGCCTTACACTTGAGGCATTGCATCAGTCACTCATATTGGTGAGGACCAGGTCTAGAATATTGGAGCCCCTTGTGTGGTGGTGCACTATTTGTTATACAGAATTTGAATTAACAAAGTCCAGGAACATTTGTGAGAGCGAGTTTGAGCTTGTATAAATTTCCTAGTTAAAAGAAGGATAGTTGAAGTCATCCATGACTAGGGTGTTAGGTTGTACCTGAATTGTCCCCAGTAGGTCTAAATAAGCTGTGTGGGCATCTTGGTTCATGGAAGTGGACCTGTAACTGATGATGACCTGAAGTGGGGTCTTACTCACAGTAATTTGGACTTGGAGAAGCTCCAGAGTTTTCTTGTCTAACCAGTCTAGAGGTGTAATTATCTATAATGAAGATAGATACTCCACCTCCTTTGGTTCTCACACCTTCAATTTGTGGTCTGAAAGTGTGGAAGGCATTATAGCCTTGCAAGGCCAGGGTACTTTCTGTCAGGTTTCTGAGACTGCACAGACATCAACATCTTCCAAGGAGAAGAGTGCAGTTTCTGATTTAAACTCCTAGCATTTACCAGCATGACCCTTAGTTTCTTTGTATTTAATATCTTCACATTGGGAATTTTGTTGTTGTGACTTTGCCTAAAAATGCATTATGGGGGAAGCAAGTGCCTTAGCCAGCAACTGAAAGCCTAGAGGTGCCAGATGAAGACCATCTCCGGCAAAGCAGCATGATCTAGCCACCATGTTCTCCAAGGCTGACAGGAACTGGATCCCATTAGAATTATACCAGAAACTAAGCCAATTATTGAAGTCAGTCATTTTCTGTTTATATTGTGGTATCATCCTAGATGAGAGTAAAATGCTGCTCAAAGCTAGGGACATACCCTCCTGGGACACATATTCTGACAGCTCAATCAGATCTCTTTTCATACAGTCCAGAGAGGTACATCTCAAGTCGTTCACACCAATATGAACTATGGTGGGTCATAACCATACTTGTTGAGAGACTTGAGTGTATGTGTGATCTGGTGAATCCTTGCACCAGACAGGCAGTTGAATGCAACCTTCTCCTTGTTCATCCTGGTGAGTGGGGTGTCTGTATGTCTTACTATAGAGTCACCTATAATTAAAACTTCTGGAATAGTTGTGCATTGTCTTAAGGGCTTATCTAGTGAGACACAGGTGATAGTGTGTTTATGTGTATTGGGTGCTTTGGTTATTGTGTTAGGTGTAGCATGTTTGTGTTTCGGAGGTCTCTGGTGTTTAGGTAGGTTTCTGGAGAGCACTTCTGTATATGAAGATTTATGTGTTGCTTGCATATTACAAATAGGAGTCGTGTTGTGTAAGTTGATAACCTGTTTAGTGTTGCTGCTCTGGGCGTGAGAGAGCAGTGATTCCAGATTCTTAATGTAGGGACATCTCTTGCAAATTGTACTTGAGTGATTTAGGAGTAAAGGGTTGTCAGTGTACATCAGGCAGTTGCTACACTGCCTCAAAAAACCCATGTACACTATGCTGGCAGGAGAAACAGAGGGAAACTGACAGTCCATAATGCAAGGTTTGAAACTGGTATCCCAGCAGATAAGGAAAAAAAGATGGGGGTATCAGGCAGGGAGATATTTTAGGGTGACTAATCTATGGGATGAACAGTAGGAGCTATTTTAGGGTGACTAATCTATGGGGTGAACAGTAGGAGATCTGTAAAAGAGGATATATACAGTCTGATGTTGATAGGTGAGAGGTAAAATCTCTGCTGGTGGCTCACTGAACAGCTGAGAGCTATTCAAGAACTGCTCTGTGACATAGCAACTACTTCTAAGGGAAAATACTTCTACATAAGTAGTTAGTTGGGTAATAAGAACACTATGGTAGAGGAAGAAGAAGATATAATATTAGTTGAAAAGAATAAGGGAAAGAAGAGGAAATGCATAAAAACATGAGAAAAATAATACATCTAAAACAACAAAAGGGAGAATGACATGGAGAACCACTATGTCTTTCCTTTCTTATCATTATTGCAGTATTCTTTATACATGGAATATCCTGCCAAGTATAACCTAATGTATGGCTAGCACACCAAAGCCTTTACACCTTCCCAGCATAAGGTACATATGTGATGTACAGACGCCTAATCCAAAGAACTTCATTGCCACCATTCCAAACATTAATTCTGAATTTGGCTTGTATACCATTCATTTTGCCTAGCAGGCCTAATACTGATAAGTACCCCACTGGGGTCCCTTCCTTTCTTTTTTCCTCCTTGTAGTTTGTGTTCATGTCATCCAGGAAGGGAAATGTGAGTGTGGGAAGCAGATTTCCCTCTAAAGACAGACACAAGAAGTACCTTTTGATATCTGTCAGGCTTTTGCCCTAAGGCACTCTGCAGCCATTTGTCTTCCCTTTCTATTTATTTAGAAAACCAGTATCTAAAGTTATTGACCCAGGGTACCATGGCTGAATCCACCCACCCTAAAGTTCAGACGCCTCTTAAGAAAAAAAGCTAAATAGCTTGGTTAACTTGGCTTAGTAGACCATGAGCAATAACATTGTTAGAAAAGCTGTCAAACCCAAACACACAAAGTATGGCAACCCAAATATATTATACAGTTTCAAGAGAGGAGAAAAGAACATTGAAATAATAATAATTAAAGAGCTGGGTATTCTTTTTGATAGTAAACTAAATTTTAAAGATCACATTCTTTTAATAAAGGAATTATATAAAATCATGGATTGTTTTATGAACCACTTTAAAGCAAAATATAGTGAGGTAATAAAGATATATGTTTCAATACTATATGCCAAACTTGAATTTGGTAATATTATTTGGAGTCCCTCGCATAAGGATTTATTATGCACAGAGAACATTTATAAAACAAATTCAACATCTAAATGGACTTCAGTACAAGGATAGACTCAATAAATTATATTTATATTCCTTATGACACAGACAAAAATATGCTACCCTTATTCAGTTATTCAAGGCTTCAGATATCCCTTTTTATGGGAATGCATAGGTCTTAATAAGAGGAATAAAAATTGCCATTTAACTTCAGGGATATTAGTCATGAAATAGTAAGACAACAAGTTGGCTCTTAGAAGAGGTAGTTGAACATTAGAATGTATTACCTGAGAAAGTTAAAATAATAAAGATCTGAACTTCTTTATGGTAGTCTTGTACAATTTTAATGAAGAAAGGTGTTTTGAAATCTAGGCAGGCTGTAAGGTCATATGCCCATGCGTTGTATCCTCATTGTATTGTATTGTATTTCATGCTGTATTGTTCTCTGAATTAAATAATATTGTACTATATTAAGTGCCTTTTATATACCATGAGTATATATATCTGTTTTTCATAATGTTCAAAAGCAACACAATGTTTAGGGATAGGAATACATGATTTTGCTGTTACCTCATTAGGAATCTGTATGTAATTCATAAGGCAAAATCTGTTAGAAAACTGTTTTTATAGTCTATGCAGAAATATTCAAATCTATCATTAAAGCATTTAACTGAAATTTTATAATGCAGCGTTGTGTGTAATCCTAAAATTGTCATTTAACCCTTGAATTTCAATGCACTACATACATATGATTGAATAACAAAACATAAATAAATGAATAAGAACCACGTTTATATGTTCTTTGTGAGAAACACTGAGAATCTGAAAAAAAAATGCTTTCATGGTACCCAAACAAGGTTATTGGCATTTCAGAAAGAATACTCTTAGGCAAGCAGCCAACACAGTACAAGTACAAGTAATGAAGCAGTGTACAGTGTTGGGAGTATATCAACTTTACAGTCATTATTCATCTGAAAAGATATACCTCATTTATAATGCAAAACATACATAAATCTTAAGAGTTAATTTTCTGGCATATTTGGCAGATTATTACAACAATTACTCTGAAGATAAACTTGAATCTTACTGGTGTCATTAGATTTTTTCCCCACTTAAAGTCAGGTAAGCAAGCACATCCATGTCCAAGGGCAAGTCAGCTAGGATTTGCATTTATTCAGAAGCGTAAGTATGTTACAAATCTGTACCTGCACTCTGGTGCATAGTTCAGAGGCAGTGATGTTTACAGTTTCCTAAAGGAGGCATGAATACACTTGGTCTTGTGCTGAGTCTCACTGACTATATTAACTGTTTGGATGTAGCTTTCTGTAGTGTCAGTCCTTATAGGTTCATAGATTTATAGATTCATAGATTAGTACTAGGCTAACTGCCCTTGGGGGTCGTTTTAACCCTAGACATTTGACCCATATGAGAATCAAATCCTGCACCTTGTGTCTGTAAGGTAAACAGTTTAACCATTATGCCAACCTCCCACCCCTCAAAGTGACAATCATCTAGAGCCATGGTTTACACTGCCAGGTGGCTAGCCCTGCCACAGTAGTTCTTCCACACCACACACTCATACCTGTGGTCAGTTTAGAGAATCCAGTCCACCTAGTGAATGTATTTGGAATGTGGGAGGAAACCAGAGCACCCAGATGAAACCTACACAAACAGAGGGAGGACATGCAGATTCCACACAGAAGGCACCCAGCTAAGAATCAAACCAGGGAACCTCTTGCTGTGAGGTGGTAACCCTATCTGCTATGCCACTTTGCCTTTAATAGTACATTGTGAAAATTAATTTAAAAGACCTTGAACAGGGTCTTTCTGGGAGAGTCTAACACTTCCTTAATCTTCTACGGATATATCTGGTACAGAATGCAAATCGCTCATGATGTGCAGAAGAATGATGAAGTCATTAGCATACTGGATAGTGTGGAAAGATGTTTAGAAAACTTTGATTTTGAATGAAGATACTCAGGATTTAATAGCTTGCTATCCATGTCTATATGCTGTTTTACTTTCAGAGGGAAGTCATTATGGTGAAGTTCAGACGTCTGCTAAAAAGTTAAAGAATAAGCTTGGTATGATCCCAGATATGTCTAGATACTTCAGTTTTTATCTAATGACCTCAGATAGTAAGGTTGTTTTCAGTCCTGGAAACATGTTAATAATAGCTTAGTCCATCATATTCTGCATGCATTATCTGAACTGCAGCAATTTCATATGAAGCAGAGCTAAAATTGTGGTGCATAAAATGGCATTCTGTGCATACCTATTAGAGTTCAGCACCGATTCAAAGTTTATTCTACGTTCACAAATTCAGCTGCTGTATGACAGAGTTTTGTTTAATAGCTGTTTACTGAAAAGCACCATTAACAATGCAGTTTGCCTTATCACATTAGTGCTCTGACATGCAATGCCATGCTGCTTTAAGGGCCCCAAGAAGCATTAGTTTAAGCATAGCTTAGTAAAAACCTGTTCATTTAAATATAAGAATGGATACCTTGGAGTAGATTGAAAAAGGTTATGGTTTAGCTGCTGGATTCGGTCACTATGACTTTCAGAATTAAATTATTCTTTTGTTGATTTTTTTCATGCAGTGCTTTGTTTTTTGGGCATTCAGTTTGATGATATTTTTGTAGATGAAACTATCATCTTCCTCACTGACACCCAATCTGGCTCTTTTTAAATTTGTACTTTCTTCAAAGTGCAGGATGTTGAGTTAATGCTGTGCAATATAAGATGGAGCAGGGTTAACTTCCCACGGTATATTTTTATTTTATATTATTCAGCTTAGTTCTACAGTGTTGAGTACCAGTGTCAATTAAGCATTGCTGGACACTTCACTTGTGACAACTGCATTGTTGACTGGCATATAAGCACTTTTTGCTCAAATCTAGCACACGTGTTGTCTTTTATATTTCTACTAATACATCCTTACGATCACTGTTTCTGTATTTCTTACATATCATAACAGCAAAAAACAATACTTTGATGTAGGTTTAATGTCAACCAGTGATCTGAGGAAAACATTGCTTGGACATTTAACTTCGAATAACATGTACCAAAAGGTAAATGTGAAATGGCAGATGATATTATGCAGCATTTTCAGATAGTCAAAATTCTATTTGAACAGGGTAAAGCAGAAACTTCAGAGGCTATTATAGGAGATGAAAATAGGTGATGGGCACAGCAGATAAGAGATGTCTATGGGTAAGTAATTGGCTATTCAAGCAGAGCTGGCACATGGGCAGAGGTGGCCAGTCTTACACTGAGTCCAAGGGCAAGACCCATAAGAGTTAAGTGTTTAAGTAGTGGGGAAGAAAGAATTGGAAAGAAGCAGGTAAAGAGAAAGGTGCTGATAGTTGTAGACATGCAGAGGTAAATAATCCACTGGAGAGTATTGCTCATTTGGAAAAGGACAGGCAAGGAATACTAGAAGTAGGAGGTGATAAAATATGCATTTATATGGTAATGAAAGGGAAATATGAGGAGGCTGTACTGCAAAGAAAGGCTGGAGCATCTAGGTGACAGCATGATCAGCAATTTTAGGTGGGAGAGGAAGATCAAGTGAATGAAACTAAGTCTATAAATGAGAGACTAATTCTGACAGAGTGGATGGATGATATCTGGAAATATTTACTTCCCCATGACTGATAGCCATTTCATTATGAGTGACTGCAATTCTGTCTCCATATTACCACCCTTATCTAAGTTTCTGAATCTACTTTCACCTCTCAGTTCAAGGGTTATCTAAGTAAATGTAACTTACTCTGTGACAATCAGCAAGATTTCAGGTATGAATGTGTCTTCTCTGCTCTGCTCCCTCTGGCAAATAGCATTTATCAGAACAATGCCAATTGGAAAACTGCCATATCTCCAGCATATCAATGTCTCCAAAGCTTTCAGCTATATATTTTTAAGCTTTAATGATCTGTCTAATTTTGGGCTATCATCCCAAGTTATGTCTTGATCTTTACTGGTAAAGGGCTGCCTAAGATTAGTATTTCTTTATTTTCAAGTGCCTTCCTTTCTTTTCATCATACAGATATATTCATGATGCAGTTTATCAGCTATCTTATCCATAACCCAGTATCTATGGTCCACAAATAACATTTTTTTTTGCTTTTTTGAGACAACTATATGCTTGTGCTGCTGCCCCCACTGTGTTTACCATCGCCTCTTTTTTCGGAATGTTTCTGAGTTCATGTTCCCTACAGTTTCTCACTCTCTTTTCTTTAGACTGTGAGCACAGCACGCTCTGTTATAGCACACACATGAATCATATGGAATATTGTTAGGACTATGGGGGAACTCTTAATATGAAGATGGATGAAGCAGGCTGAACATGTTTCCCTATATCATTTGCCCCCATATCTACTGACCATCTAGCCTCCACAGATGGGCTCAGCTCATTCATTCTCCTGTACTAGGGAAATATCTAGTACAGTATATATGGCTTATTATTTAGGCAACTGTGAAGGTTGTTGCACCTTTGCCAGCATCTTGACAACTGACAGTGTTTCTGTAGGCACTAACCACACCCGCTTATGGTAACATGGATACATGCATCACCACGGGGACTATTCACACCTCACTAGCTGCACACATGCACTCATTTGCACATGCCACAAAGAGCTAGGATCATTGACTTAGGCAGCTACAGCCTACATAATGCTTGGTTCCACCTCCCTGTTCATGCAAGCATTCACCTGCACCACAGCGACAGGTTCAGCTGGCCTGAAGCCACCACACACTCTGCCCAGGATGGACAAGACAGTTGCCACTCTGTTGAGTCTTCTCCTGTCCATCTTTTTTCAGCATTCAAGCTACTATTCATATTCAGGTCATCTAGGCTGCAGTCACGTCTTCACCCTCTACACCACACAGCTGAATTAAGTAACTAGAACAATTATTTGTACAACATTCTGTGGAGGCACAATATAGTACATTCTGCATTCTTGACCCATTTATCCACTTGTTCAATTCTGCAGTTCTGATTGGTTAAACCATGATTTCTCACATGAGCCATTTGGAAATATTTTATCACCTAGGTCTGAGGCATAAATGTATAAAGTGCTGACTGCACCTGAAACATTCTAGGTCAGACCAGTAGCTCAGGTGCTGGAGAAGTCAGTGAAAGGGAATGGAAGGGAGCAACCAACATCACTTCACCCATCCTCTGCGATGGAGCTGGCTTGGCCTTACTACAGGAGCACCGTTCTGGGAAAGGTTCAGAAGTGCAGCTCCATATGCACAGGGACTGGGGTAGTGTAAGTCCAGCCATGCAGTGTCAGCAATCTAACTAGTTAGTCTGCATATACATAGATATGCATCTGCATTAAACTTGGCACAAGCCATTGTGCCATCCTCACTTGTCAGTAACCTGTCATCTGCTGATTTGTGTCCCCATGACTGGTCTTAGGATAAGTGATTCACATACTAAATCCTCGCAGGAGGATCTGGGGTACTATGGCCAGAATGTAGGCAGAAAAGAATGGACCAAATACAGTGATGAAACAAGGGCTAGATAGTTAGGCTGTTATGGGGCCAAAGAATGTATCTTAGTATGCCTGGCCTTAGTCAGAATTTAACAATTCAATTTATATATGAAGTATCATGTTTTATACATAATATCACATACATGAGATTCAAAGTTTAAAGTTTCCATTTTGTGAATTTCAGCTGATATAATAGGCTGCAAACTTGAGATGTTTATTTTTACACTGTGTAATCCAATCATCCCAGCCCCTCCTAAGTACCATTCCTGCAACTCAGAAGCGAGGTTAGCATGGTAATGCATGTGGCATCTTTGTAATATTCCATCAGTGTGGTAATATACATGGAATCTTTGTAATGTTCCAGTTGCTGTCATGCACATCTGTTAACCTTTATGAGCTCTAAGCTTGTTATCTGGTAAGTGCTGGACTGAGATCCCAACAAGGTATGGTACATATGATTAGAATATTTGACAGACTTGCTGAATGGCTGGGTACAGAAATTCTAGTTGAAAATACAGTTACCTACTCTGTAAGAGGGAAAAGGAGACAATAGGGGTTTGGGACAGCTGTGATGCACTTTTTGTTAGTGAAAGGTAGAAGTAGTAAAAGTCAATATTAATTATGGATGACCTCTGGTTTTCCTGCTGAAAGGGTGCTGTCACTGATACACTGCAGTTCTCTCTGGTAGGAGCACACTTTGGAAAAAAACAGAATACCAAAGAAGTAGACTACCTGAAGATGTAGAAAACAGAGGAAGCAGAGCACAGGGAGTAGTTCACCTGAACTCATTAAAAACGAAGGAAGCACAGCTTAGTATAGCAATCCAGCATATTAATAGCTTCACCTGACTGACTACATTGCTATATTTGTTACTATAATATATATATAAAATAGTCTGGCTCATGGGAGCCTGGTTTGCCACAGGGGTACTGCATCCACCAGCATCTTTGATATCCTGAGAACCAGAGGGTTGGTGGGAGGATGGGACTAAGTAGCCATCTACCAGCTTGCCTATTTTGCGGGAGGGAGAGAAACTGCCTACTGCTTTTTCTCTCTTTGGTGAAGATTAGGGAATAATTTTGCAAGAATGAGAATCTGAAAACTGCATCAGGCTGTTGACTGACACCTTGCCCTACATAGAAGGGGGATGATTATGTGTATATCACTACACACTGGTCTGGGAATCATGGTGTAAAGGAAAAAAAAAACAGATATAGGGTGACACAGCTTGTCTGAACCACTCTGCTTTTTAGTTCATACACAACACAAACCCTGGTAATCTGGAAGCTTTATTTATGTGAGAAGTGTGGCACTTGGGGATGCCCTACCCCCAATAAGCCTAGCAAGTGAAGGAGGCTGGAGTATGGGGAGCAGGTTACAGAGACCGTGATTTTAGAAGTATTGCTACCCAAACAAAATAATACTTGGAAAATATAATTCAAAGAAACCACGTGAAGTGATGACATACATAAATGTGGACATCTGAACTGCCTGTAAAACGTGTTAAAAAAAGTTTTATATCGCTAGCTGTGCATGTGCATGTACATACAAGCACATGTGTATGTCTGGTACTACTGAGTAGATGCCACGTGGATTTTTATTATGCCTTTTCTTTTTTGAACTTTCATTCGACTTTGTCTTCAGAAGCAGCATCCTTCTCTGCTCTCCCCTCTATACATTCTAAAAATGTCTGCTCCTCACCAAAAGTGGTTTACTTAGTCCCTAGCCTCTTCCTTTCCTGCCATTGCATCTTACATTTTTTATGACGAACCTTTATTTCTCATTAAAGGGCATGAATGAATAAAGCTTAACTAAGCAAATTAACAATCAAATAAATACATTGTCATATATGAAATTAATACAAGCAAAAAGTTATTCAAATATTGATGTCTAGATTCAAAAGCTGTTAAAGCTAGGCATTTTTAGAATTATAATAAGATAACTGTTAAAAAATACAGTTTGAGTAATTTAATGCTTGCAGTGTGGCGAGGGTTCTGTAAACTGACATATTGAAACTTACAAGGTCATGGTCCTTTTCACACCTTATTATTTAAATTATACTCCACAGGCACCTTAGGAGCAAAAAACAATGTGCAGCAGGACACATTCTAGTACACTTCTAATTGTGCAAAGCTGGCCTGCAGTATAAAGTAGATAAAATATTGATGTGATAATAAAGGGGACTCATAGTAGGTGATAAACTTAAACGACCCACCGTGTTGACATTTTGGAAGTACGCCACACAGCATAGCTAGGTTTACACACACTAATTTATGTGCATTTCACACAGATGAATGAACAAGACACAATGTACTTTTGAAGTACTTTTATTCATGTGCATTCCACCATTTATGTTTTGTATACCAATTAGATTGCTGTAGTTTTTTTCATCTCAGAAACTAAAGTAGTTTATTTGTCTGTTTACTCTTCATAGATTACATAAGTATAAAAGTAATATGCAGGTATAACATAGCCACTTTGCACATTCACTGGACATCACAAATGCTAAACAGATGTTTATGCTTCATTACTGTCTTCTTTCATGTAGTTTGGCTCTTCAACTGTGGTAAGCAAAGCTGATGGTTCAACCTCTGTGTAAAAATAATTTTTGACGCAGTGAGAAAAACATTATCGCTCAGACTCAAACCATGAATCCAGTGCCTTAAATGCAACAGAGGTTATACTTCCAGTCTTTTGCATGCTTGGAGACCACATCTAGAATATTATGTGCAATTCAAGAGACCCTGTAAAGACAAAGATATAAAATGGCTAGAAATCAGACAGATGAAGAGCACAAGGTTTTATGTATTTTTCTGGTTTTCAGACTGTAAGGGGAGACAGAGAGAGCAGAATGATAGGGGTGTGCAATATACTATGTAGGAAAAGTGACATGATAAATCTGAGTGATAAGAACAGAGGGAGCACGAGAAGTTACCAGCTGGATGAAACTCTCTTTAACATGGAACAGAAAAAAATATTTTTGACTGAGGGAGTTGTGGACCTTTCAAAACAGACTTTCTGAGTGGATGATAGGATTTGCGTCTAGGAATGGCCTTCAAGAGGGTATGGGACAGCTGGAAGGGGTTAGGCAACTCAAGAAAGGATGAACAGGACCTATATATTTTATGCAGCCAAATAGAAGATTAGACAGACAAAATGTGTCCCTTGTCCGTTACATTATATTCTGTAATGTATGGAGAACGTGGGATGTGATGAAGAAAATGAGAATTCCAGAGAATAAGTATCTGAGGCAGCCAATAATTGCCATGCACACTCTCTTGTATCAGTGTTTTAATGCACTTTGTAGTTTGCTGACAGCAGGCAGTACATATTTACTAAAGTGCATTGCTAATCTGCCTCACTCATCATCATCATCATCATCATCAAACCCATTTTTCTCATTTTGTTTTCTGCATGGGATTCAGGTGTTGAGTCAAATTTTACCATCTCTCTCATTTTAGTGTCACTCTCCTGCCTTAACAATCATACCTGACTGTCAAATGTCTTCTCTCACTCTGTCCATCCTTCTCTTGGTTGGATATCGTTGTTTCTTCTTGAGTTGTTCCTGCCTTT
Organism: Protopterus annectens; assembly: GCF_019279795.1. NCBI lineage: Eukaryota > Metazoa > Chordata > Ceratodontiformes > Protopteridae > Protopterus > Protopterus annectens. Next base: position 1,704,035,224 of record NC_056733.1, on the reverse strand, counting down.
CCAAAAATTTCTTCACCAAATCATCTCTTTCTTGTTCATATACCTGAACCCCCTCAGTCTGTTATCTTTGACCATTTCTGCAACTGCGCTACTTTGCTTTCTGCTCTGATGTCATCAGTTGTTTGTCTGTCCCACAGTGTGCATCTTACCACCTGTCTCAAGCACTTCATCTCCATCACCTCTAGCTTCCTTGACTGCTCTGCCTTTACTGCCCAGGTTTCTGTATCACACAGAAGTACAGGTTGCATTACTGTTTTGTACACCTTACTTTTCAGCTTCTTAGGCATTCTTCCTTCATACACTATCCCTGACACTCTGTACCAGTTGGCTGCAGTACCTCTGATTCTAGCTTTGACCACCTCATTCAGACTTCCCTTTTCCTCATCTGCTACTCCCAGATGCTTAAAGTTGTTAACGTCTTCCACTATTTTCCCTTCTATTTCAATTTTCAACTTCTGTTTTCCTCCATTTGCTGCCTTGACAGCTGTCTTGTCTGTACTCATTTTCATCTCATGTACTTTCAGTTTTGCATTCTAATCCCCTATCATGTGATGAAGTTTATGTTTAGAGTCTGCTTGTAGTGTCACATTGTCTGCATACAACAGCTTTGTTGATCTGTTTATACCAACTTGTTTGTAAATGTAGTCCATCACAGGTTTGAGTAGCAATGGTCTCAGAATTGAACTCTGATGCAAACCCACTCCCATTGGGAATCCCTCTGCAAGTCCAAACACTTTTCATACTTGTGTCATTTTGTCCTTGTACACAGCCTACACTAATTCTAACAGTGTTTCTGGGACTTCAAACCATTATTGGACTCCCAAAATCAGCTTCCTTGGGACCTTGTCATTTGCTTTCTCCAAGTCTAAGAATGCCTATTTTTGACTATTTTTTCATCTGCAACTTCTTCTCCAATAGTTGTCTCACTACAAACATTGGGGTCACTTGTACTTCATGCTGATATGAACCTGAAATGCTCACCCCCATCTTACTTTCTACTGTTTTGCATATTTGTTTATCAATCACCACTCCATCACTGTTTTGCACTGTAACAGGAGTTTGGATACCGCTGTACTGCCTACAGTTGTGAATGACCCCTTTATTTATTTATTTGTCTTTGCTGACCAGGAAAGTCTGACTGGACAGAGCCTATTTTAAGTAGAGGCCTGGGGAGAAAAGCTGCACCACAGTACATTTATATTAAGTGAATTTCAGACCGTTAGAAAAACAACATAATTACAAGACAGATACATACAGTAAAGTATTGACATCGACAACTATGTCTATACAGTTGTTCCAGCTGTAAAATCTTGCAGGAAGTAAATGAATTGATATTGCAGAAGGGAGAGCATTGCTGTAAAGATGTTTAGTATTCTTACACTTCAGTAAATAAAGATTTGCAAGGAGTTAAAGATACAGAATGAAATAAGTTATAAAATTATGTAGGAAGTGAGATTTTAACATTGTATATGTTTGTAAAAAGTTCAAGAGCTGTAATGAAGTAAATTATAAAAATGTGCAGAGGAGAGAGAATATAGTAGTAGTGTATAGGAAGACAGTGGTAATAGCATATAACTGAGAGAGAGAGCATGGTATAGGGTTCTATTTAGGCTGCTTGGTCCAAACTGGTGTATGTAGAAGGTTTTTAAGTTAGGTGTACAGGGCATGTATGAGAGGGGTAGAGTGGTGGATGGGGCAGTTAGAATAACAGCAAGATGAGAATTGTTGTTTAAGGGGGTGGTGAAAAGGGATGTATTAATTCAAGTGCAGGAGGAAAAGTGTTAGGAGTGTAATGATTTAAGTAAAGGTGGGTGTAAAAAGTTAGCGATAAGAAGTTTGTGCTTTCACCAGAGGTCTCAACCTGGTGATGAACATGAGCATGACCATGACCATGACTGGGTAAGGTATTGTTTGAGCTGGAGTTTATATCCTGGGAGTTTTAATCATTTTAACTTGTGTAGGGGTGGTGTTCCAGAGTTTAGAGATGTAACAGGAGTATAGTGAGTCCCCCCGTAAATTGTTTACTTTAGTAGTGCTTAGTAGAAATTTAGCACCAGAATGGAGGTCTCTTGTGGGGATGAAAGGCAATAATGTTTTTTTTTTAATTCAGGGCATTGGTCAGGATAATATATTAGTTTGTATGCCACAACTAGGTGAGAATATGTTATATAGTCGTTAAGTTCTAGCCAGTTAAGCTGCTGTAAGGCTTGAAAGTGGTGAGCTTGGTGTGCAGTGTTGGTAGCAAATTTAGCTACTTTGCTGTAACAGTAGGCTAGTTTTTATTTTATTATACAGCCTAGGTTTGTAAGGATAGGTAAGGCATATAAGAGGGTTGGAAGCAAATAGGATGAGGTAGGGTTTTTTTTTTTTGCTGGGTCTGTAAGGTACTGTTTTGCCCTGTAAAGGGAGCCAAATTGCAAGTGGGTCTTTTTAATTGTTTGAAGAATATGTTGATCAGATTTAAGATTGCCATCTGTTACAATGCCCAGTAATTTAGTCTGTACTGTACCTTAATTTTAGAATTATTTGCAGATGTAAACAAGAGAGATTGTTTTTTGATAGAGATAATGTTTTAGGGTGAAAAGCATCAGTTTTGTTTTATTAGGGTTAAGGAGAAGGTTTGAAATTTTCGGCCTGGTTTCAATTGAACAGAAAGAAATTGGGGTGATTTCTTGTAGTTTGCATATTGCGGGGACTGTACATATTAAAGTCGAATCATCTGCATATTGTACTATATTTGCTTGGTGTATGGCAGTGTGAAGCTTGTTTATACAAATATTAAAAAGAAGGACTCCTAGTTTAGAGCCCTGAGGGACACCTATGATAACTGGAAGAGAGGAAAAGAGGTCCTGTTGGAATTTGACTACCTTTTGGCTTCCAGATAGATAACTAAGGAACCATTTAAGGGACGATAGAGAGAGACCTGTAGAAGAGAGTTCAGCGAGTAAATGTTGGTGTGATACAGTGTTGAAAGCTGTGTATAAGTCTACGAACACAAATGACACTAGGTTACCATTGTTCCTATGCTGGTTTTTAGAGTTGGTGAAGTGAAGGAGGGTAGTGGTTGTGCTGTGGTGGGATTTGAAACCATGCTGTTTGTGCCATCTGCTGACTCACATTCCAGAAGCTGGTAGAGTTTCTTTTATGCCTTGTTCTTTGCTATTAAAACTGCTCTTATCTTCTTTGTTAGCCAACCAGTATTCCCTCTTAGCCTGGTCCATCTTTTCTATCTCTCACTTTTCCTCTTCTCTTTCTTTCTTTTGAGAATTCTTGCATTTCTGCATTCCACCACCACCAACTTTCTTTATGTACCTTTTCCATACCTGGCTCAGATGTATATATGTTCTGTAGTCCTCACACATGCTGTTTTTGAGGTGTTGCCATTCCTCTTCAACTCCACTTATTTCCTCTTCTTCCTGAGGTGCTAGAGCCCTGAGTATTTCCTTAAATTTTTGACTGTTTATAGCAGTCAACTTCTAGGTCTTCAGTCTAGTCTCTGTTCACTTTAGAGCCTTCTCTGACCACCCTTGCAGCTGATTGTGGCCACCAGTAGTTCATGCTGTCGGTCAGATGTTTCACAGGTAGTGACTTTGAAACCCCTGATTCTACCCCAGTGATATTCCCCTTCTAGGAGGAAGTCTACTTGAGTTGAAGTTGACCACTCCCATATGTGGTCTTATGAATGCCTCCCATGGTGATGCATGTGTTAGCCACCACCAGGCCATTTAGCCTCTTTTTTCTTTATTCCAGTTGCCCCACTACTGTAGAATAAGGCAGTCCTCATATTCTGTTCTGTTCTGTTTGTACTGATGAGCATTCAGGCCCTCCATTATCCATAGCAATATATGCTGTCTTGCTTTATCTAGCAGGTACTATAACTGCTGCCTGAATGCACTCTTTTCCTTACCATCACAACCCTGATGTGGAGCATTTTCTGAGATTATGAACACTGCCCTATCTTTACACTGAAGCCTGATTTCCATAAGTTCATCACTAATTCTGATCAGACACTGTCTTCAGAAGATTGTCTCCACCGCAGTTCCCACACCATTTCTAGTCTGTCCTCCATCTGAGCAGTAGACTTTGGATCCCAAACCAAGAGGTTTTGCTGCACTGCCCTTCCACCTTATCTCCTGGATACACAGGATGTCCAGTCTCCTCCTTGCCATCATGTTATCCACTTCCAAGCTGCATCCTGTTAATGAATTTATAGTCAGTGTAGCAGTCCTTAGTTTATTTTTATTATGTTCATTGGTTTTATATCCAGCTTTCACTGAATGGGGCTATCCCAGGTAATCCAGGCTGGGTAACTAGACACCATCTTATTGACTCAGGTAGCCAGGGTAGCTAAGCTTTATGACAGGTATGCATTAGCCAGTAGGGGCACATAGACTCCTGTCATCATTAGCATGGACCCCTGGCATATATTGGATTAGACTGGGTTCTCAGCCTACTTATTACCAGTAAATACCCACACCCAATTTTGGTGACATTAGTCAATGTGACCAAATCATCTTGAGACAGTTTTTACAATATTGAGTAGCACCCCCCCCCCCCCATATGGGATGCAGTCTGTGATCCATGTTATACTACCTAAAGGATAATGTACATGACGCTGATGTCTAAGCAGTTGATTTCCTCATATAGGTACCATGTAGCATCTGTAATGCTGCTGATGACTGCATTTATATTTTAGTGCAGTCTGTTGGCATATATCTCAAATTCAACCTTGGGATGGAAAAAAGCATCATGTTTTTGGAAGGTGGGAGGAACTTCATACAGACAAGGGGAGAACATGCAAACTATACAAAGACAGTGGCTAGAGGTTAGTATCAAATTCTCTACCTGCCTTGTATTCTGCCTTATTCTTAGCTTGCAAAGTTGTTGAAGCAGTTACTACCATTTAGCAGGGAAAAGAAAAGGTCTAACAAATAATTATTTTGTTTGTTAAATAGAAATTATTTTTCTGAAAGTGCATCTGTCACTCATTTGACATAAGTGGTTAAGGAGCTCAGAGCTGGTAAAGAAGCAGCGAAAACAATTATGTCTATGGGACGGTGTTAGAGCCATGATACATTTTAATGTTGCCTTGATGTATAGAATTAAAATTACTCTGCATACAGCTTAAAAGAAATCTTTTGATTTTTTTTTTAAACATTAAAACATAACTTAACTTTGTTGCACAATATTACTGAACTGAGATGCAGTGTTTAGTGGTTTCAGTCTACTAATATTCCTGTTATTACTTAACGTTTGCTACAGACTGTATGGAAATATTTAGGGTAGGATTCAGAAAATCTTGCACTGAGCAGCAAGGAGTATTTACAGCATGGATGATGTCAGTTCAGAAAATGGTTCATCTAATCACAAACAGCCTGTGATTTAACATAATTTGTTTGCTCTTAACAGACGTGCCACCAAACTCACATATGTATTTATGCAGTACAGACAATATAACTACAGGGTATCTCTTCACTGTGCAATTGTATGACTTGCAAACAGGTGCTGCAGCATTATAGCTGATCACTGGAATTGTTGCTGCTTTCTGAATGTAGGTTATTATTGTTATTTTAACCAAGTTCACTTGCCTGGCCATACAGCAAGATTTGACTTGGCCATCTCCTTTCCTGTGATAAATGAAATGGCAGGTTGCTAGTGGTAACTGCATATAAAATGAATGAGATCTGTACTTACGTGACTTGTACGTCATTGTTCATAAGGACTATATTTGGATTTATGATTAAGATTAGGCTGTATAGCACAGACTAACAATAAATAACTCAATTAATTTTCTGACTCCAGTTCAACATTATGCTAAGAATTTCTGCTATTTTCAATAAATGGCACTTGGCAACATACCTCAAAAAATTCCATTAATTCATTAATTTATTCATTCCATGATAACCTCTTTAATCTAGGGCACTGTGAGCCAGATTCTGTCTTGGCATTTGTTGGGCACAAGGAAGCGAAAAATAATCTCGAATAGAGCCTCTACCCATAGCAGGGTGTAGCTCCTAATCCAGAATGGGGCCCCATCCTACAGCAGGATGTGACCATCCATCTCACACACACACACACACACACACACACACACACACACACACACACACACAAACAAACACACACACACACACACACACAAACACACATACCTAGAGGCAACTTGGAGGTTCACTAGTTTACCTCTGGCTCTTTAGGATGGGGAAAATACTAACTCACCCAGTAAAAACCCACAAAGGCACAAGCACATAAAGGCCCCATATAGAAGTGTGTACTTGCCTATGAATTTTGATAGTTTGAAAAATAAACTATAATTAAAAAAACTCACTGTCATACTTTGCATTTTGTTACAGGAGAACAGCTCCATATCCCTGCTACTTACCTGTACTATCAACCTATGTAGTATGTATTGCTCCACATTTGCACTGTGAGTTCTGATGTTCCAAGGATTGCAATTACAGTCCCTGAAATTTGAACTGGCACCTGCACAGAAAGCACCTCAGCTAAGATTTGTACCAAAAATTGTAGTTTAAATTTTACCATGATTCTAGTAGGTCTTAAAATTGAATAGCACAGTTTAAAATAATATATATTTGAATATATGATCACTTAATTAGATGAAAAAATTGTAGATAATTGCAGCAAACTAAATGTTATTTTTCATTAAAATAGTGTCTGTATTGCAGTGCAGTATTTTTAATATGGGATAGGCTTTTTTTCTTTATGTGAAAAGAGGGCAGTTTGTGCTGCAAGATGCTGCTCAAAATACATTAGGTCATACATGGGTATAGCTAGTTGTTTTTGGCTTGTACTATAAGATCTCACACGTCCCTCGTCATCCATGTTTTTGTACTTCCTGCAGCCATCCCTGTTGCTCCTCTCCCAGATGATGCGCCAACTCCAAGCCAGCATATGGTCAATCAGTTAACTAATTAGTGGCTGCAATCTGACTTACAACACCATACCACCCTTTAGCCTCCTGGATGGGATTTTATAACACTGCCCCATTCAAATAAACAATGTAATCATCAGCTTTTAGTAACAGTTTTGTACTATGAAAACGCAATGTACTACAGCAGAGCAGTCAGTCCCATAGACATTTATGCACAAAGTTAACTGGCATTTAGCAACAGTGTTACAGTCTAGCAATCCTCTGTACCACATCAAAGCAGCCAGTTCCACAGAGTTCTACCCACAACAAAGCTCCAACATAATACATCTCACTTATAAAGTATTTCTGCTTTGACTACTACAGTGAACTGTTTGGTTCTTTAGTTTTGGTTTGCTTAATGTGTATTGGTCATGTTCTAAAGCATATTTATTTTATAGTTAACTTCAATCCTGGTTAAACTTCTCATATTAACGTTGCAATTGATTTTGCAAAATCTGAAGATTTGAATGTGTTGTTTGATCTTTTAGTTTACTGTTTACTTGGGCTTTCACTATAACTATACCTGCAAAAATAATCCCCCCGGATTTACTAATCTTCCATGCAAGACTAGCTTAGTCCTGCATGGAAGTGCCCATCTAGGAGCAGGATGGCAGCATGCCATGCATATTAATAAGGTGTGCTGCCCAAGCTCCTAGGCTTACACAGAGCATGCACAAGTGCAGGGGGCATGTCTGAGAGCAGAGCTCTCAGAATAACCCCCCCCCACAATGTAGAACAGCAGAAAGGGGTAAGAAATGAACAAGACCACTCATAGGTTTCCTCATATCCCCACCAACAGTCCCCCATGTGTACAACAGCAACAGTACATATACATAAAATGAAGAAACCCTTATATATATATTTTTAAAAGTCTGAGTGAAGCTTACCTTAGGTGCGCGAGTGTGCCCGCTACTTAGCTGCAGTTAAAGCAGTTGAAAAGGCTGAAGAGGATAACAAGGAAGATATATGCAAATGAAGCAGCACAGCAATAGTGTCGTGGGCAGAGCATGCACCTATCGAGCAGGCATTCTCGGTTCGAATCCCACTGCAGCACATTCTATTTTACATGGCAAAGCATGTTATGACCAATATTTTTGTTGCATAACCTACTAAATAACATATATTTATGAACTGGAGTACTGCAGTAAATGCACATATGGGGTGTCAGTGTTATAATGAATAAGACACTAGTAAGCAAGTCTAAGCACAAATAAGCAGTAGTAAGCATATGTAAGCACTGGTAAGCAGCCTTAAGCCTGTTTGCGTGGCGGCAAGCAATGCCTACACTAGCTAAGCAATTCTTAAGCTAACTCTCTGAAAGCAGATGTAATGGCAGGTTAGCAGTGCCTACCGTTGCGCAAACCCACTTACAACTGCTAAAAAGTGCCTTAATTACTCTGTATCCAATGGCCCTTGTTCTGCCCATCAACAAAATAAACAGCCATGCAGGTCTCGAACTCAGGACCCTATACACCATAGTCCCAGTAGTTATTCACCAAGCCATCACAAAAGTACAGAAGAATGAGGTAGTAGTAAACATGTCCTCACCATAGTATAACCAAACTGAAGCTGTGAAAGGCATCAGTATACAGTCATATGTGCCATAACCCACTACATAACATAAATATGTGAACTGGAGTACAGCAGTAAGCCCAGAAGTGAAGTGTAATTGTAAAAGAGTGTCTAAGTCCCCAATAAAACACAAGGACCCTGCAGAGTGTACATACACATCAATCAGGGATACCAGGCATGCATATAGAGTGTAATGAAGAGTAACACAGTGCCAAAAAGGCAGTATAATGAAGGTCTAATGTAAGCAATGCTAAGCATTGCAAAGGCCATCTTAGGAGGTGTGAGCAATGTGTAGACTAGCTAACTCTTAGTGCCCAGTGGTATACCCCTTTAAACAATGCCAACCTTAGGTAAGCAGGTTTGCCCATAGCTTAGCCTTTTCAAAACCAGCCAATCATGGAAAAGTGCAGGAAATCGGCCCTACTTAAACCCAAAAGGCGGGAATACATCTCATAACTGGTTTTAGCTTCCCCTTGCAGGCACTATGGCAGTAAGGGGGGAAGGAGTGCACTTCCGGGCCCAGCACTGCTGCATCCAGGAGTCCAAGGTCATGGCTGGACTCCTAGTTAAAGACCATGCACAGGGACTGCTGCAGGGCCAGTACTAGGGCTCCCAGTATAAGGTGGAGGCCTGGGAGCATCTCGTCTGTGACCTCACCAGTGCCAGTGGCATGCCCCAAACTGGTGAGCAGGTCAGGTACCACTATGCCGACCTGAAGCGATGGAAGGGGGGCCTCTTGGAAGAGTGGCTCCAAGAGGCTAGAATATCAGGGGATGTCCCAGCCATGTGTAAGTATCACCCCAGTATGTGTGTAATAAGTGCCAGCTCAGGTATATCATGGATAGGTATGGCTAAATATTCCTCTTATTTCCCCCACAGCTGCAACGGAGTGGGCCGTGAACCAGGAGGCCCACATCAGCTGCCTAGCATGGTTGTGATACGAGGCAGGTCAGTAATACTCATGCATTTACTGTCATAGGAAATAAAAATAAAAATAGTAGTAAATGAATTGCTAGTATAAAACCTGTATTGTTCAAGGCAAGTACTGCATACACTAGAGAATATGGCAGGGAGAGTCTCATATTGTTTGTATGGTAATAAAAGTGTAATATCCTGGCAAAACAGGTCTAACTGCTGGAATGCATGTGTATATTCTGGTATCATATGGTAATGTAGATTCGTAATCATGTAATAGTACTGTAGTATTAAGCACTGTTACCCACACCATGCACCATAAATTGAATGTGTAGGAATGCCTGTATATGATAGGTGTAATCCAAAGAGGCCATTTAGTACAACTGAGAGACACATAGACAGTAAACAGGGAAAATGCAGACAACAAAAACTGAGTAGCACATGTAACTGAGATGTGAACTGTTGTTTTATTTAGCAAACACAGCCACGGTTCGAATCCTGCCAGTGATAGTATTCTGCATACAGAATCATACCCCACAACTGTACAGATATGTCCAGAATGTCTATTAAAGTGGCCCATAGCTATTGCCTATCAACCTGTCCCCCTGGGAAATCAGTGGGATGATCCCAAATGTATAGGCAGCAAACAGGAAATACAACTGAGTGACACACATCTATGACAACATACCTGGCACACTAGCAACTCCCCAATACCTTACTATGAAGCCACGTATGTCCCATTTACACTCCATATTGTTAAACTGTGGTGAGAGTGTGTACAGTAACAGAGTGAGTTGTATGTGCATAATAGTAATGTGGAACCTGGTACTGTGTGCAGGAACATTCAGGTAGTGCTAATAAACATTCCTCCCACAGGTGTGTCAGATACCAACACTGTGCCCAGAAATACAAGAATGATATGCAGTTGCTCTGAATAATGAGGTATTACATATCACTGTCACCCACACTGTCCTACATCATATAACTGTCTAGGAATTATGTATAAGAGTGCTGTTATACAAGGTCAGAATGCATAAGCACAGAGGATTAATAAGACAGAAAGCAGATTGGAGATATACAGCAATATTAATATAGCAGACACAACTGTGATGGACAGTGTTTAAGTTGTAGCAGACACAGCCATGATCTGACTCCTGGGAGTGGAAGTAGACTGCATACAGATTCATAACCCACAACTGTACACATGAGGCCAAAATGTCCAGTATATGTGCCCATATCTGCTGCCTGTCCCCCTGTCCCTCTGGTAAGTCTGTGGGATGATCCCAGATGTGTAGCCAGCAAACAGGGAATACAAGTGATTATCAGCCATCATTAGAACACACCTGTCACTGTAGCAACCCCCAAAACTGTTAGGAGAGTAATATTTCAAGTATGGCCTATCTACGCTCCCATGTTGTCAAGCTGTGACCAGAGTGTGTACAGTAACAGAGTGAGATGTATCTGCATAATACTAATGTGTAATCTGGAACTTTGTGTGGCAACAGTCAGGTAGTGCTAACAAACATTGCTCCCACAGGTACGTTGGATATGAACACTGTGCTGAGGAATACACATCAATATAACCTGTACTAGTACTGTCCACCCTGGTATTGTAGGGGATTGTGAGTGTTGCAGTTTCTATGAATAATAAAGTATCACTGGTCACTGTCATCAACACTGTGCTACATAATGTAACTGTGTAGGAAAGCATGTATATTTGTGTGTCAGGTCACTAAAGGTGGAAGAGGACAATATTCTATATATGTCCAGGCACACCAGCATGTGGTCAACATATGGCCAGAGTCTGTGCAGAAAGAGTTGGATAGCATAATGCAAAACATCAACCCAGAATCTGGGCGTATGTATATAAACAGTCAGTGTTAACAAACATTCCGTCCACAGGTATACCAGGTAAGAGGTGTATACTGCAGGTAAAACCGGTTCATGTGTAATGATGACAACAGCCATATCACTGACCAAAATAAGGCTATAGGGTAGTGTAGTAAGACTTGTAAGGTACAGATAACAGCACTGACTAGGAAAGTAATGTGGACAACAGGAATTTACTACTTGTTAATTGACATCTTTCTCACCCCCACCACCTTATCTCCAACAATAATCAACATAACCACCCCAACTGGTATGTACTGACTCTGATAATGTCCACTTGTTTGATAAATATTTCAATGGTTCCCATACATGTGCCATATTGAATTATTCCAACATTGTTGGCATGTTGCTATCAATGTACCTGCATGCTGTTCTTATGACCACTGCGGTCTCATATATGCATGTGTTTTGTTTGCTATGCAACTGTTCCGTATCTGGTGTCTGGGTTAATGGGAATATCTATGCATGCTGTTATACCTAACCCTGGAATGTGTTGACTATTACTAACCCATATATGATGATGAAATCTAAACACTTTAGCACGCCTGGGAAGGCCGGTACCAGCAGACCCACCTGTCCCACCTCAGCTGGCTGAGGCACCGGGCAACAGCATGTCTGGGGCCCAACCCCAGACCTCCCTGTCCATTGGTCCTGCACTACTTTTGGGTGGGACCACCTCAGGGGATGGGGCACACCCCCCGGGAGTGGGTGTGGACAGGCACCTGTCACCCATCGCCAGGTCGAGGTCGTGGTGCGTAGAGCGATCTATGAGCAGTTCGGTGATCGCCTACCGCCAGCTCGAGGGCTGTGTGTCACAATTAGAGATTCATTCTGGCTCTGAGGCTCAGCCCCCAGCACAGCCACTGTCGGGGCTGTGAAAGTGCAGTGGTGACTGCCCATGGGTGGGGACCTCAGTCCCACTGTTAACACTAGGGGGCTTGTGGGCTTCCGATATCCCAACATCCCTCCCCATCAAGGTGTTTACCTCTCAAATGTGTCATATACCACCCCTGTATGCATCTTGTGTGTCTTGTCTGTTAACCTACCCAACCTACCTCCCCAAATGCACCTACTACCCCTCCCCAACATCCCACTCTCACCTGAAAAAAAAAAGGGCAATCTGTTCCCACAAAAAAATCACGCCCCATACATAGCTGTCCATTTCACACATGCCCACTGGACACGTAATCTGGTCTAATTAGCATCACAACCTATTACTGTTGTCCTCACCCCTCTCCCAGGGGTTTGAGTGTCCAAATCTACCTCCAAATTCAATGTATTTGCACAGCTGTTGCTGTAGAAGAAATGGACAGCTATGGACCTTCCCTACACCCTTCCTGCACATCCCTAGCTATTTTTCTTACTGTCTTTCCCTCTTTGTGTCCCTTTTTCACCACTTTCCTATCAGCCCTTTTTTTTCTTTTAAAGTAATTAGTGTGGGGGTAAGCAGAAGTAAGCACTTTTAAGCAGCAGAAAGCGGGTTTAAGCCTGTTTGTGTGGGGGTAAGCAATGCCTACACATGTTAAGCAATTTAGAAGCTGAGTTTAAGAAACTGTAACCGGAAGTTAGCAGTGCTTACCTCTGTGCAAACCCGCGCAAACCCGCTTACAACTGATTTAAAGTGCATTAATCACTCTGTATCCAATGGTACATGTTCTGCCCAGCAACAAAATTAACAGCCTTTGCAAGGCTCGAACCCAGGACCCTTCACACCATAGACAAAGTGATTTACCTCAAAGCCATGCCAAATATACACAAATCTGATGTTTTCAGAAACATATCATCCAGCCCACTAATGCAACAGTACAGAGAATGTATACCAACATCTAGATGTATGTGTGTATGTAAATTTATTAATCTCTAAACAGATACAACATATCTATATATGTAGAAATATATATACATATATATATATATATATATATTTATATATATATATATATTTAGAAATATATATATATATATATATATATATATATATATATATATACATATATATGAACATATTTACATGCAAATGCCTACATCGACACATATATGTGTCTACACCTATATGTCTACATATACACAGCAGGTTATGTATATGTACACAGATATATATCTATGTAGGTATATACAGACATAGTTTTATATATATATATATATATCTATATCTATATATCTATGTATACAGGTATATATGGCCATACATCTGTAGATAGCAATGGTAGACTAACAAAAACAAGTATGTCCACATACACCATTTATGGGGTTGAGAGTCCCCAAACAATATACTTCATGTACGTATAGGCATACCCCCCCCACAGCCAAACACATCCGCCCTGCAATACCCTACCAAGTGTTGCAGATCCCATAACCAGGACCTGACATGACACGAGCACAAGATGTTAACAGTACTACATCCCACCTGTATGATGTCAGGCTGGTATTGGTAACATATGCAGTACAGTCTGCCTCCCATAAGAAGTGTAAACTGTGGAAGCTATCAACAACGACTTAAACTTAGAACCAAAAACAGAAACTTGAAGCAAAACCAGTTTCAAACATGAGACACCAATCCAACGTCAAAAAACACAGTTTAATTTGTGGAACACAAATTTATGTAGCACTTTCGTCAGTATATAATTTAGACTTCATCAGAATACTTCCCTTAACAGGTACACATGTTTAAATACTCTAATTCATTAAATCATGTGATACAATCATCCAATGAAACCCAACTAACCCTTAAACTAAACACATTCAAATATTGGTACATACAAACTCTACCAATAAAAAGCAGTATAGTCAAAACAATTAAACAAAAGTGAAACACATGCATATAAAATCATATACTAATATAAAAAAAAATCTGTCCTACATAAAAAAATCAATCTGCCTTACTAAAAAATGTAATAACAGAATGAGTATACGTATATTATACCTTGTATGAACGCAGTCTTAGGTAACTAGTTAAACTAATACCATCATTCAGGCCAAGTTTGCATAAAACATTTAGCCTGACTTGCCAACATAACTCTCTAAAGTCCAAAATATCCTCCCATGGACCACCTCTAGGGTCCTGGAAAACTTTATCAATAGCCAAAAACTTAAAACAATGGGATGGATAGTTCACTATATGTCTATATAAGGTACTGTTTGTATTTTTATTTTTCATGTCTCTAGTGTGCTCATACATCCGCTCCTTTAATTTCCTCTTGGTTTTACCTATATAAAAACATGTACATGCCTTACATAACGCAGCATATACTACCCCTAATGTATCACATGATGTAATAAATTAGAGTATTTAAACATGTACCTGTTAAGGGAAGTATTCTGATGAAGTCTAAGTTATATACTGATGAAAGCTCTAAATAAATTTGTGTTCCATAAATTAAGCTGTGTTTTTTGACGTTGAATTGGTGTCTCATGTTTGAAACTGGTTTTGCTTCAAGAAGCTATCAACATCCCCAGGATACATATACACATACACAGATATGAAGATACAGATATACACACACACATATATATATATATATATATATATATATATATATATATATATATATATATATATATATATACATATACATATACATATATAGAGATTTACATGTGACTAAACATACACACGCAGAGATATATATAGTAAGATACATATGTAGAAGGTGCACACAATATGGAACAGCCACTATGCCTACAGTTAACACCTGAACAACTAGACACTGTATGAGCCACCCATACAAATGACAATCGGTGCCTGCAACATATACCTACAGAGAGGTCACAGGAAAAAACATCACACACAAGCTTGCAGAAATGGAAAACCTTTATTTGTGTACTATTACAGGTCAATGTGCCATGTCATATAGCTGTTCAGACACTGACATCCCTATAAACAGAGTAATGCAACTGTGAAACTGTTATACTAATACAGTAGTCTGGAAAGGTTCACATACTCTTTACAGTCCAGAGGTATACACAGAACCCATGACAGCCATGTAGATGGGTATAACACATAACGACTGGTATACAATTGCCACCATAGCTTATGCATTCACACACCCCTGTCTGGCCTGACACATAATAACCACTGGTACAGGGGTGCCATGGCCACATACTACCCACTAGATATTGACATACATCTGTAGAGCATCCCACTACTCTGTCTGACATACATGACTGTTAAGAGAAGGCCAGCAGCAGTACATTTGGCAAGTATCTGCACACGACATCTCACTGGGTAAGTAGACTAAGCTCAATGAGAATAGCACCAAGTTCAAGATCCAAAAATCCAATACACTTATACGCCAAAAGGTTTAATAGAAGCAAAGCTTTCGGGTTAACCACCCTGTTATATTTGATTCTTCAAATAATTTTGAACACCCAATAACAAAACAAAAATATGAATTTAAATGTTTAGCTAACTGTAACACCTGTCAAATTGTCTACCTTGCGACTTACAATAAATGTAAAAGTTTTAATGTAGGCAAGACTATTAGAAAGTTAAAAGAGCGCATAATAAAACATAAATCTGAAATTAGAAGGGAAATCATGACAAATGCACTAAGTAAACATATTAAGGAAAATGAAGGGCATGCGTTTAAGTTTAGAGTGATTTGTGAGGTTAACCTTGGTTTGAGAGGGGGTGATATTAATAATGCTTTAGAACTGAAAGAACTCGAATGGATAATTAGATTAGATGCAGAACAACAACCTGGATTAAATGTAGCGACTAGTCTGAAACCAGTTCTTGTCAAAAGACAAAGAGAAAATATTTAGATTCCATTGCATTCTACACTAAACACACCAACAAATTTGACTGAGTGACAGAGAGAGAGAGATATGTATACTTTTAATTATTTTTACATTATTTGTAGTACTGCTGTGTTTTATTAATTATTCCCTATACTAATTATGAAAGTTATATGAAATATTCTAAGTGCGATACGGATGTGTATGGATAAATGTGTATGTTTTAGTATTTTTTATATTATAGGTAATTTTTAGAATTTACATACTGTTTTTTTAAGAAATTAATTGTTTGAAGAATTTGTTAGGCTGGCTGAATCATGTGATGAAATTGTGTTCCTATTTAAATGCTTTTAGACTCATTCAATTTTATGTACTGATGAAGGGTGGTTAACCCGAACGCTTTGCTTCTATTAAACCTTTTGGCATATAAGTGTATTGGAGTTAAGTAGACTAAGCTGCCAGGCATGTAACAATGCACTGTGCAAGCTACAGGCAGACTGGCTCAAGACTGGCCTACATCTCCTATGGGGGAATGCACATGTACCTGCATATATAGCAGGCTCTACAGGCATGTACAGCACAGGGTAAGACATACCTGTGTGAAAGTGCATAACCACAACCAGTGTGAACACAGCCACATATGGTACATTAGCATAATATTAAAGTATATGGACTATCTGTTTGACACCATCCTCATATGTGCCACTCACAGACTAACCCTACATATACTGGGCTGCTACACAGTTTGGTCTGATGGCTGTCTGTGGTATGTGACATGTGTGTGTATGGCACTACAAACATGTAAGCCAATACCGTAACATACAGTGGAGCAGCATGTAACATCAGATAGGACGGGACCTAGAGCAATGACATCTACCACAATCTGTACACAGGCTAAAGTACATATTAACAATACACACACTGTCGACATTCACCATAAGTACACAGACCTCATTACTGTACAAACATCCACAGAATGTCCTGGTTATGTCATCAAATACAACCCCTACTGTACATAACGTGTAGCAGTCTGATATCTCACTGGCTTGTTATCAGATATGATGACACTAATTATGGTGTACAGCACATATGCACCTCTTAATGCATGACATATGTACAAAGGTTGACAGCGTTGTGGCTGGAAGCACATACACAGGGCCAATATTGACATGTTGCTGTGATAACCTCATACATTAACTGTTGTAACAGGGTTTGTTGCAACATATGTCCTATGAGGGATATGAAGTCAGTAACTGTCATGGCTTTCACCATCCATAGATTGCAATCCTCACACTATCTTCTGTAGTTCACAGATAGATGCTTTGTGGGTAACACATGAAATCTAAGGCACAACACACTGCCCAGTCTGCAGATGACCCTACAGATGGGGATTCCTCATAAACATAGAACTGACATGGCAGGTATTGAAACATGTAGGGTAGCCATATCCACACACACTCTGTTAAACCAACATTACTCCAAATGCAGTATAGCAGCACTTACAGTCTGTAGTCAGGTCAGGCACATCCCCCTCCTGTGTGTTGCCCTGTTTCCACAGTGTATGTTGTTAGAGGTAAATCCCCAATCCATATGAGATGCCATTTGCCATACAACAGATCTAGTTCTTGCTCACAGTGACTGAGAAGTGCCAACACTAACATGATGTTCCTAGATATTGGAGTGTGTTGCCATGCAATTGGCTATGGGAGTATTACCACAGCTGTTCCACATGCAATCAGCTAGGGAAGGGCTGCAATTCATGCAGAGGCCATCAGCTGATCATGAGCATCACTTACAATACACATGCTGCTGTCTAAGCAAAGCAGGTGTAGGTCTCCACATTCACCAGAGAGAGAGAGTGAGAGAGGCAGACAGATGTAAAGACAGGTCAGGGAGGGGTGGGAGAGTAAAATCTAAGCATGTGTGTGTCACACACCTACCAGCACAGGGTATCAAACCCCTGACATCTGTGTAGTGCTATCACAGTCCTATGCAGTTATTGGATGCGCCACATAGGTTACCTGTTGTGGAGCCCTCAGAATATATATGTGATGGTGGGTGATATCTGCAACAGGGATATGGTAGCTATATGGTAGGCAATGTACACGTGCCTGTCCACATGAACATGTGCCAGTGTCAACACAGCCACACTCTCACAGGGACACACACACATTGACACACTTGGCAGGGCCAGGATTATAACTCATCACTAGTGAGATTGCCGCAACACATTACTGTGCAGGTATCACATGCACCACATGGGTCATATGGAGGTTATATGGGCAAAGGGTATGGGGAGGTGTCTGACATCAGACAGCATGCTTCAGTATGCCAATGGAGGTTATAGTGAGTGTGGATGTAGTCATACGCATCATACAACATACACACAAACACACAGGGTGCCAGTACTGACATGCATGGGTGCATTTCTGCATGGGTGTGTGGTGGTCGACTGTGCCAGATAGCTATACAAGGCTAGGTGATGGGTATATCTTGGCATCAGGCCACATGATAATGGTTTGCATTGTGGCTCAGGGCTGTAGTTTCTGCATTTGCCCACACAGGTGGGTATTGATCCCCCATCCAGTCACCTGGGTGACTATTGTGTGTGGTTAATGCTGTGCATCGCTTGCCATGTATGTGTTCCTTAATCCATGACATGAACGGTGTCTGGGATGTGCACACCTCCCACATGCATGTACAGTGATATGTAGAACTGTACCTGGGGTGTCTGGCCCATGTTGTGTACACAGAATATCATCAGATGTCCCAGTCTTGGCCACCTGTGGCGGGAACTGGTAATGGACAGTAGGTTTATCCTGCACTTACATTGATAGCATGCTAACGGCATTCCCAGGTGTCAGTGGCATATGTCCATACAGGGCATGTTTTCAGGCATAGTATGTTCTTTGTGGGTCACATGTGATGGCACCACAGGTGTCCATTGGGGAACATGGGGATACTTGCCTATTGAACAGATGGACAGGGTGTCATGCCTTCTGTAGCCCACTGCAATCCCTCCATAGTTACTAGCAATGGCCAATATGCAGTGTACTACCCACATATTGGCTGTTACCTAGACATGTGTGTGTGTATCTGACATGGGTTGAGAGTGTGCTCTGGGTAATACTGGAGTTGCTAACTGTGATTGCCTGGCCTTGATGTCACATGTATGGGTATGGATTTGCACCCCAGCATCTCAGCTATTTCACACCTATTATTTCTGTACGGTGAACATTGTGATAGATACTAGGCCCACCATATAAGAAATTTGCAAAACCCACTCCACATTGGGCCCAGATGTCACACACTCACACCCACCTCCATACAGGATATGAGTTAACACACAGACACACAGACACACACACACACACACACACACACACACACACACACACACACACACACACACACACACACACACACCTGTCATGTCTGGGAGTAGAACCCCTACCTAACTAGTTTATTACACTACAGCACTACACAGGTATAGTGCGCCATGGAGATTGCTGGAGTACTCCTTCCCCAATAGTGTATATCACATTGGATGACATCAGCAGGATTGCCAAAGTAGGGCGTTCGGATTGTAGTGAGTGTGACTAGCCTAAAATGCATTTCTCCTACATAGACAGTGACACACACACAAAACATCTACCACCGACATGTGTGGGTATAGAACCACTAACAGAGGTCTATATCACACTACAGCATAGAGCTGTTATAGGACGCCCCATGGGGATTATTGGAGAACTCCTTCCCCAAAGGTGTATTTCACAATAAATGACATCAGCAGGATTGGCAAATTAGGACATTTGAACTGCACTGAGTGTGAGTAGCTTCTAATGCATTGCTCCCTACACAGACGTTGACACACATATAACATCCAGAACTGCCATGGGTGGGAATAGAACCCTACCAGAGTTCAAAATCACCCTACAGCAGTACGCAGTTATGGCACGCGCTATGGAGATTACTGGGCTACAACCTTCCCAGAAATGTATTTCTGGGTGGATGACATCAGCAGCCTTACCAAGGTTGAGCATTTGAATTGTAGTGAGTGTGACTACCCTTAAAAGTATTGCTGCCTACACAGACAGAGTCAGACAGACAGACACATAAACTTGCCATGTCTGGGATTAGAACACCTACCTAACTACTTTATCACACTATAGCAGTACGCAGTTACAGGATACGCTACGGAGATTACTGGGCTGCAACCTTCCCAGAGGTGTAATTCTAGGTTGATGACATCAGCAGCCTTGCCAAGGGTGAGCATTTGAATTGTTGGGAGTGTGACTACCCTAAAAAGCATTGCTTTTTATATACACACACACACACACACACACACACACACACACACACACACACACACACACACACACACACACACACAGTTGACATGTCTGGGATTAGAACACCTACCTAACTATTTTATCACATTACAGCAGTACACAGTTACAGGACGCTGTATGGAGATTACTGGGCTACAACCTTCCCAGAGGTGTAACTCTACCTGGATGACATCAGCAGCTTTGCCAAAGGTGAGCATTTGAATTGTAGTGAGTGTGACTACCCTAAAAAGCATTGCTCTCTGTACAAACAGAGTCAGACAAACACACACACAGTTGCCAAGGCTGGGGTTAGAACTCCTACCTAACTAGTTTATCACACTACAGCAGTACACAGTTATGGGACATGCCACAGAGATTACTGGGCTACAACCTTCCCAGAGGTGTATTTCTAGGTGGATGACATGAACAGCCTTACCTAAGTAGAGCATTTAAATTGTAGGGGGTGTGACTACCCTAAAAAGCATTGCTTTCTACACAGACAGAGTCAGACAGACACACACACACACACACACACACACACACACACACACACACACACGGATGCCAAACCTAGGGTTAGAACTCCTACCTAACTAGTTTATCACACTACAGCAGTGCGGCGTTATGGGACGTGCCACGTCGATTAGTGGGCTACACCTTTCCCAAAGGTATATTTCACAGTGGATGACCTCAGCATGCTTGTCATAGTAGGGCTATGGGGAGGGCAGTGTGTATGCAAGGGCCATAACCCATTCATCTCGGGGTTGACACGCCACATGCGGGCACAACCTGGGTCATATTTCACAGGTATGTGTATACAGCTGCTAGATGACTACTTCCTTGTACAGTCATATTGCACAGCTGGCCACGTGTACCACATACTCTGTAATGCTGACAGATACCGGTGCTAGTATCTGCAGTGGGTAACATCTGGTCCTCGTGTGGTTGTGGCCCTTTGGCTGTGTGCTGGGTGGGACAGACCTGGATGGCTCCTTGTCACAGTCACCCTCTTCCACACATCTATGTATGCCTACCTTTGGCTTATTATAGTGTGCTGTCCTTAGATATATGTCTGTATTCCTGTCCACTTTGTGTGCAAAGCATGTGTGTTGCATACTGAGGAGTGTCTGCACTAACATCTGCGACTGCCAGTTATGTTTGGTCCACTGGTGTTTGCAGACAGGGCCTTCTGAGTTTGTGTGTGAGCGTGCCCAGTATGGCCATCTGTATTGAATGTGTGGATTGACTCCAGGTAGTTTGTACTGCAGTGTTGACCTTTGTGTTGAACACCTACAGGTAGCATTCTGTCTCTGCAGGGTATCCATCGATCATTTGGCATTGACTGTTACTACATTTCTGCATAGCGGGGGGGCACACCTGACTATTTCTACATTTCTACACTGGAGTGGTGGGCACACCTGGCTGTTACTACATTTCTACATAGGATGGGGGGCACACCTGACTATTTTTACATTTCTACTCAGGATTGGGGGGGCACATCTGACTGTTACTATATGTCGGCATAGGGTGGGGGGCACACCTGACTATTTCTACATTTCTACACAGGATTGGGGAGCACACCTGACTGTTACTAAATGTCTATGGAGGATGGGGGGGCACACCTGACACTTGTACACATTTGCTAGGACTGTACTGGTATGTCGGGTACTCCATTTCATTGTCGGCTTACCTATCATGCTGACTACAAGCATACCAGTGTACTACAGATCTTAGCTTTTAATTGACTACATATCAGTTTCTGACTTCCTATCCTTCAGAACTGACATCCCATTGCCTGGCCTGCTGTAGTCTGTCTGTGCAGGCTGGGGGGTACCCATAGGCCTCATTCAGAGGCCACAGCACAGCCTTTGTTTATGTTTGCCTACTGTCCTGCTGGCTGTGACTGTTGTTGGGTATGTGAACCCCCCTGCCTGGCATGTGTGAGTCACTTATCTTGTAGGTGTCCCAGTATTGAGGGTGGTGCTGCAGGGCTGCCTGTGTCGGATGCACATAGTACACTCCTTGCACATGGTTAAGTACAGGTAGTGTAATGTTTGGCATTCCTTTTACTGTATATGAGAGTCAGAGAGAGGTGTTATTCCCTGGGTCCCTCCTGTGCTAGTGTATATGCTATGCATTGCCTCTTTTCCAAGGCCAGGGCATACTGGGCACACCTCCTTCTGCCTACTGGGGCAGGCTTGTTCCTCCTCTGAGTCATGTGCAGGGCTTGGCAATGGTGGGGGCTGTGTGGCCCTGCCCCATTCTGTTCCTGCTGCAGCTGTTTCCACAAGATCATATTGTGTAGCATGGCACATACAAGGACAATTTGGGGACATGTAGTTGGTGAGTACTGCAAGGTTCCACCAGATATGTCCAGGCATCAGAACCATGACTTGAGCATCCCAAACACATGCGCTACTATAATTCTGGTCTGTGCGTGTGCCTCATTATGGAGTTTTTGTTTGGGTGTGTGTGCATTTCTGATGGGTGTCATCAGCCACTGCTCCAGTGCATATCCAGCATCCCCCACTAGATGACCGTCAGGGATGTCCCCATTGGCAAATCTCTGATACAGCTGCATCAGATACCAGATGTGGGAATTGTGATAGCTTCCAGGGCAGCCAGCACACACATTCATTATTATGCCCTAGGCATCGCACATGACCTGGCAGTTGATGGAGGGGAAGCCCTTGCGGTTGATATAGACCCTACTCCACTCATCGGGTGGTGTTTTGATGCATATGTGTGTGCAGTCTATAGCACCCACTACCTCAGGGTATTCTGATATTTGGTGGAACAGTTGCATATTGCTGGCCAATGCCTCACGGGTGTTGGGGAAATATACGTGCTCATCGACATGTGCTGACATGTTATCCAGGAAATTGTGGAGTACCCTGGATGCTGATGCATGTGAAATCCCCATCATATTCCACTTGGCCTTTGGAAGGTACCTGTAGCTAGTATTCATAGGCCTACACATACCTTGGTATCCACTGGGATGGGTTCCCCTCTGTTAGTTCTGTGTGTGAGGTGTGCCCGACACAGCTCAACAATTTGCTGTAAGAGGTCCCTATCCACCCTATAGTGCTCCACTATCTCCAGCTCATGTAGCCCGTTGTAGGTTACCCTGGGTCTGTACACTCTTCTCTGTCTCCTCACTGTGGGTTGGACGACAGCATTCACATCCTCACCACCCTCAGCCTCTTCCACAAGTTGTTGTATAATAGCTATTGCAGCCGCAATCATTTTGCTGTTGTGAGTGTTAAAAGTTCCCTGCTTGTTTACACCGGTGGTGTAGAGTGTGGGAAAACAGAGGGAAGGTGTTTACATAGTTTATAGTAGTGTTCTGGCCTGGGCTGGTCTGCTGCCTGTGTAATTGGATGATTCTGATACATTTCAACTGCCAGCTAAGCTAGTTCTCCTTGATTACCTTCCTACTGCTGTTTTCCATTCCCATTGCCTTCCTGTTTAAGCCTGGAGGCGCGCCGAGCAAACACAGTGCTCAAATGTGCACACTGCTGCTATTTCCTGGTTTAACTTCTTTTTTCTTCCTGTAAAACCCGGTGTGTGGTACACACACCTGCTTAGGCTTTTTAAAGAGTGCTAGGCAGGTTTAGACACACCCCTAGCTTAGCTGTGCTAAGCTAGGAGCAAACCCAAGCCACAGGGCTCCAATCCACTTACAGTATGCCTGACACCTCCCCATGATGTCACCTAACTCCTAGGCTTGCGCCAAGCTATTCCTACTCCTATACTGTTGGGACCTGACTCACATGCTGGGGAAAACTGGGATTCACTATCCTTCCCCTCATTTGCATAGGATTGCCTGCTAATGCATAGTTACATGTCTCACACTGAGCTTCCCCCTTAGCAACCACTACTCACTGGCCATGTTGTCTTCTGCCTGCCATTGACTTGCATGGCAAAATACAGATTTTAGTTAGAATGCTTTATTTAGGTTCATTTTGCTATTTCCCCCCCAATCCCGTTTGTGCGCCACTGCCCTACGCTTTGCATATCACTGCCCTATGCTTAAACAGCCGAGATCAGCTAAAAAAAATAAAAGTTGATTTCTGTATTTTTTTATGTTTGCAATGCCAATGGCCTTATACTTGGCCATTGTCATGCTTACTACATGATGTGCAGCCTTTATTTGGAGCTGTACCAAGAAAAAGCTGAAAAACTAACCCACCAAAGATGCAGCAACAAGCAGACCAGGAACAACCACCAGGGAGTATGACAGCCCAACCTCACAATAAGGTACAACATTGCTCAAAAGATGAATACCAAAGCAGTAGCTCCAAGGAAAAAATCCAAAAGCAGCTAGGTTCCACAGGATAATCCAAAACAGCTTTATTAATGCCACATATAAAAAAAACACGTTTTCGTCGACAATGCAACTTCATCAGATAAAACACTGAGTGCATACCCCTAAATTTATATACAAGTTAATTAATTAATTGAATGATTATTTAAGTATACAATGCACTCTTAAAGCTGTAGGTAAAAATAAAAATGAAAGAATTACAAATTGTACAGAAAACACTGCTACTAAAACAAATACCCACATTTGCAATCAAGTAAAATAATTCAGACTAATAATAGTAATTCGAATGAATTAATAATAATGTTCCCATAATGCAAAATTACAAAACAGATGTTGGTTAATAAAAATATAAAAATATATATATATATATATATATATATATATATATATATATATATATATATAAACTATTACAAAAAAATCAATATATAATGTCAGTAAAGTTTAAAATATATATTCATGAAAAATGATAATTAATAAAATAAATATCTATTGAATTGTACACATATTTAAATTGTATATATTATTTTAAAAATTCTGTATTGAATAAATAAACCAAACTATGTCAGATTAACAAACTTCCACCTTACAATTTATCTGCCTTAAGTTTGAGGTAAGGCATGATGGAAATAGAGTCGTTCAAACCTGGAGGTTTGTTGGATTCCAAGAGAATCTGCCAGCACATTTCCCTATGGGATAAACGTGCTGCCCAGTGTCCTCCCCTAATACACTTGGGAACTCCTTCCAAAACAAAAAACATAAAAACTGCAGCTTCACATAAAATTGTATGCCTATAAAGTGCATTGGTATTACATTGCTTCTGTATATCATAACAGTGTTCATAAATAAGTCTCCTGAGCTGCCTTTCGGTCTTGCCAACATAAAATGCTTGGCAACACCGGCAGACAGCCAGGTAGACTACTCCAAATGAATTGTAATTGTAAAAATAGTGGGACGAAATCTTCCTATTCCTACTCTCCAAATAGATGTGTTCCTGATTTATAACATATTTACACTGAGAACACCGTCCACAACAAAATGTACCTTTCCTTTGGTTATTAGAGGGTCCATGGCTAATATTTTGTTCCAAAACTCTCTTAATGTTAAAACCTCTCTTATATACAAATTTACATGTTGTACCTTTTAAGTTACTCAAATCTGTGAAATCCTGAAATGAGTTCAATTCCTTTTGAATGATTTTCCTAATATGTCCCACATCCTCACTGTATTCTGTAACAAACACTTGATTCAAACCAAGTGAAATGGAATGACTGTGAGTGGAACCAATTTGGTTGTTTGTGCGGCTCTTCCCTAAAATGGGACAAAATCTAGTACCCCTAGCTAGCTTAACTTCTTCCCTGACTGAATTAATCAAGGTAATGGGATATCCCCTATCTAAAAAGAGGGAGCTCAACTTGTCACACAAACTGAAATTGAAGATCTTCCGATGTCATGCGTGAAACTCTAACAAATTGACCCTTAAGTATTGACCTTTTTTGAAATTTAGGGTGTGAACTATTGTAATGTAGATAACTGTTAGAAAAGGAAGGCTTCCTGTAAATACATGAACTGAAACCACAAGCTTCCTTGGAAAGTGTAACATCTAAATAGTTAACTTGATCTGCTGATATGTTGTATGTAAACTTCAGGAATGTGGTTGTAGAATCTAGATAAGATACAAACTCATCTATACAATGAATGGGTCCTGTCCAAAAGATACAGATGTCATCCAAAAACCTAGAATAGTGAATCCAATATTTGGAAAATTCACTATGAAAAACAAACTTTTTCTCCCATACTGACAAAATAATGTCAGCATAGGTGGGAGCACAATTTGCTTCCATGGATACACCTGATATCTGTTGGAAATATTCGCCACAAAAGTATATATAGTTATTACCCAAAACAAGCTCCAATAGTTCAAGAATCAAATGTACGTCATTATTGGTAACCCCCGCACATTCCCAGAGAGCCTCTTCCATCCAGGCCAAACCAGTCTCGTGTGGGATTACAGAAAACAGATCTACCACATCAATGGTAACAAACAATAGGTTGGACCTGTGTAAATCATTAGTAATACAACGTAAGAATTCCCAGGAATCCTTTAATAAATGTTCCTGTTTCCCCCACAACTGCTTCAATTTCCAATCCAGGAATTTTGAAATATTGTGAGTTTTAGACCCTTGGGCCACCACAATTGGTCTAAGTGGGGGATCCTGTACGTTTTTATGAATCTTGGGCACACCAAAAATGATAGGTACTTTAGGATTAGGGTTGTCCAAATATTTAAAAAGATCAATTTCTATAATATCTTGGTCAAAGAGATCTTTAATGGCCAGATCAATTTTATTATATGAAATATTAACCTCATTTAAAGAGGCAGTTGTATATTTTGTAGTGTCCTGTAACAGATTATACATTTTAGCTTCATATAACATATGGTCCATTATGACTGTACCACCACCCTTATCGGGTTCCATAACCCTGACCAAGGGGTTGTTACTCAAGTCGGTCAAAAGGATAGTTTCTTCCTGATTAAGGTTAGAAACATGTTTACCTTTGCCCAATATACTACGTATCTTGTACTCAATCCTGTTTTCCAAATTCTTAATTTGTGGGTGCAAAGGGGGATTGTACGTACTAGATTTCTTAAGCGATAAAGTAGGGCCCATTGTGGTAGAACCAAATAAATTCTCTAGATTGAGTTTGCGTGTAAACAGTTTAACATCTAAAATAGTGTTCACAAGATTACTGCCTCTACTAGGTACAAATTTGAAACCTTTTGTAAACAAAGAAAACCAGGTCTCAGATATAGCAACCTCACTGTAGTTATATATGATACCCATCAAGTGTATACATATAATATAAGAATCCCACGAAGACACAAAGCTCGACCAAAAAGTTTAATAAACAACAAATGCACAGTTCTCCAACACTGACCTAGGTTTCGTCCTAAGGACTTCTTCAGAGTGTGTAGAACCTGCTAAATAAATACTGACAACAATTAATCAATTAACTAATGATTAAATGAACTGTTAAAGACACAGAAATAATAAAGAATACAATTAATGATAAACTATTTAGTCACTCTAGTCCTAAATCAGTAAAAAACATATCTATGATATACTTTAATATTAATATACAATTCATCATATAAATCTGAAAATAATAAAAAAATAATAATAATAATAATAAAAACTGAGAAAAGCTTGACTGAGACTGACAATTCTCTTTATCATACGAACAGCTTGGACAATAATAACCAGGGAGCAACATGTGATATTGTAGATAGTAATTTTATGGTTGAAACATCTTTGGATGCTGATGATAATGTATTACTGCAGATGAGTACTCATACAGTAGTGGAGGAGCTTCACGAATTTATTTCTGATTCAGTTAAAACATATAATAGTAATTATGGAGAGCATCATATAGTAGAAGGGTATCTACATAACAATGCATGTCATTCTTTTGAAGTTGACACAAACAAGGTTATTCAGCAGATTTTGGATATTCAACTTGATGATCATGAAGGG
Source organism: Protopterus annectens (assembly GCF_019279795.1). Taxonomy (NCBI): domain Eukaryota; kingdom Metazoa; phylum Chordata; order Ceratodontiformes; family Protopteridae; genus Protopterus; species Protopterus annectens. Next base: position 1,704,006,985 of record NC_056733.1, on the reverse strand, counting down.
AATAGCTTAATATATATTAATGAACAGGATGAGAGGGTCAATTTGACTGATGGTCAAGTTGTGGACAGTAACACATTAACCCCCTTGTCTGATCCAATAATTTTATTTAATAGTACAAAGGATTTTAAGTTGTTTAATTATTCAAGTATGGTGTTTGATACGCAACACGCTGATTTATTATCTAAAGGTTTTAACTTTGTACCTTGTAGAAAAGGAAATATAGCTGAAGTACTTAGGGATTTGAAGTTATTCACTCGTAAAATGAATTTGTTAGCCTACTTTGGTTTTAAAAATTGTGATGAGTGCACTTTGAGAGGCTCTAATTTACATAAGCCAAGTTATTTTAATCCACCATATAACAATTTGGTACAATTGTTTGAGAATTTGTGCGAGCAAGATATAAGGGAACTTTATAAGGTTAATAGTTTCGTGCATCAAGGCAATTTAACCCAGGACAATATTGATAGTATTAACTATATTTGCTTCAACAAAAGTATTCGTGTGATGAAGCCTGATAAAGGTAATGGAGCTGTAATTATGGACAAATTAGACTATGACAACGAAATGTTAACCATGCTTTTAGATGAAAATTACGTAGAAGTGAGTATTAATAAGATTCATATAGCATATCAAAAAATTGACTTAGTCCTAGAAGATATGTTATTTCAAGGGCAAATTAATGAGGATGAATTTCATTTTATGACTAATAAATTCCCTGTTGTGAGTGGGATTTTTGGAATCCCAAAGATCCATAAAGGTCTAAATAATGTTCTATTTAGACCAATCGTTGACGGGAAAATAAGTAAAGTGTCTTTTATTAGTCAGTACTTAGATTCAAAGTTAAAAACAGGTTTAAAAAGTTTTCCACATATCACCAAAGACTCGTGGCATTTCTTAGATAAGATCAGAAGTTATGATGTCCATCAAGACATGTGTTTTCTGACAATCGATGTGGTTAACTTATTTAGTGTCATACCACATGAAGTTGGTCTTGTTTGGCTGGAAGAACAACTCTTAGTTACTGGTGTTTATGACCAGGACCAAATAAATGTTTACGTGAGGCTTATGGAATTAGTGTTACACAACAACTTTCTATTTTTCGAAGGACATAAGTTTCGTCAAAGAACTGGTGTGGCAATGGGGGCAGCTTGTGCCCCCATTTATGCCAATTATATCATGGCATATTGGGAGACGAATTTTGTTTTCAACAGTGAATATAGTTCATATATTAAATTATATACTCGCTATTTGGACGACATTTTTATTATATGGCAGGGTGAGAAGAGAATTTTGGAGACATTTATTACTTATATCAATCAAACGGTTTGGTTTTTGAAATTTACCTATGAAATCAATGAGGAAAAAATTAGTTATTTGGATGTAAGTTTGACTTACAACAGAGATAATAGTCTTATTTCATCCAAAACTTTCAGAAAATCGACATTCTCAAACTCTTATTTGCATTATGACAGCTGGCACCCGGAACATCAGAAAAAAGCCATCATTAAAGGACAATTAATTAGGGCAGCACGTATGGTCAGCGAAGAAGCTGACTTTCAGGTAGAAGTTGAATATATGATCAAATTGTTTATTAATAGGGGTTACCCTATCCCCTTATGTAATGAAGTTAGGAAGGAAATACAATCTAAAAGGGATGGTGGACACATCCAACCTATACTTAAAAGTACCCATACTCTCTTTGTTGAAAATCTCAATGATAAAAACAAGTATGATATACGTGATGAACACATTCTGTTTGTTGTCACATTTAATGCTGACACCGATAATATTGTTAAGATTATCGAAAAGAATTGGAGGTCATTTATCAGGCTTAAGGATTTTCAGGGTTTTGCAACCCGTAAACCTAAGTTTGTTTTTCGTAAGGATAGGGCCTTAAAGCAGATTTTTGAGAGAGGAAGTTTACCTGTCAATAATAGTATAAGTAACATTAAAGGTAAGTTCAAATGTGGTAGATGTTCCACCTGTTCCTTTATATTGCCAACAGTTAGTAAGATCACTGTTAATAATATATATATTAGGATTAGGGGTAAATACAATTGCCATTCTTCTAACGTTGTTTATCTTGCGAAATGTCAATTATGCATGGCATTTTATGTGGGCAAGACATGTAGAAAATTTAGGGATAGAATTAAGGAGCATGTCTTAGATATCCAACATAAAAAGTCCACTAATGCTTTAGCACGACATATTTTAACATACAATGATCACAAATTCTCTTTTTGTGTAATAGAACAGTTGGTACAAGACCAACAAGGTAGGCTAACTGAATATCATCTTGATGTATGTGAGCTCAAATGGCAGATGATTTTGAATGCCCATCATTACCCGGGTCTCAATGAATTTACTTCTATTAAACCCTATTTGAGGCTTAACAATATATTGGGATAAAGCTTCACAAATCAATTTATCCATTTACATAATTATGTAGTAACTCATACATTATTGTTATTTTTTATGAATACTCAAGGGATTATTATTATACATATTGAATAGTACAATTTTTGTTATGTTTTAATTGCAGTTTTTATTATTATTATTATTATTTTTTTATTATTTTCATATTTATATGATGAATTGTATATTAATATTAAAGTATATCATATATATGTTTTTTTACTGATTTAGGACTAGAGTGACTAAATAGGTTATCATTAATTGTATTCTTTATTATTTCTGTGTCTTTAACAGTTCATTTAATCATTAATTAATTGATTAATTGTTGTCAGTATTTATTTAGCAGGTTCTACACACTCTGAAGAAGTCCTTAGGACGAAACCTAGGTCAGTGTTGGAGAACTGTGCATTTGTTGTTTATTAAACTTTTTGGTTGAGCTTTGTGTCTTCGTGGGATTCTTATATTTGTTTTTTCTGGTTCCTTGGTTGGTATACATATAATAATCCCCAATACAGGTTACAGCAATAGGACCGGAATTTACCAGTCCTGTTTCTTGTTCCTCCTCCACCCTCTGGATTGCACCCCTCCCCCCTGCCGAGGTGGTTGGGGTCCTGGATAAGGATGGTTCACAGGCTGATTGTATGATTGATTGTGGAGGTGTTCTGACCTCCTGGGTAAAAAATCATTGGCCTCATCAGCAGAATGGTAGGGTGGTGAACAAGGAGGATGATCTTGAACAGGGGACTGAAATTCATTAACAATAGGGATATCTCTGGGGGCATGCTGATAAAAAGTAGAGCCACCCCTAGACAAAGGGGGATTAGGATACTGCCTACCCTCCTGATATTCCTTGAGATCCCTATTAAGTTTTGTATATTTACGGTTTAATACAATATCACATTGTTTGTCAATATGTTTCCTTAAATCATAATATTTTTGTTTTTCAACATCAATAGTAAACATCAAATCAGAAGTAACATTTTCATTAAGCTTAAAAATATCCATTTGTAAAGCCTTGATTTCAGAGTCATTTTTCTTTATGATAGCCTTCACTATACCAAAGCCGCATTCATCAAAAGCTTTAATCAAATCTAAATGAAAGTCACTGCTACTGATAACGTTGTTCGGGTATTTATGTACCTGTAAACCTTTAGGGACGATGTGCTTAGGAAGGCATTCGTTTAAGTATAAATTGTCAAGTTCTAAAATCTTGTACCTGTATAAAGCATATTCAAGTGACCGCATGCTGTTAGAAAAGGAAGAAATTTCACCAGGATTGTTCACGTTATGTTCAACGAACTGAAATATGGGTTTAAAATTAACCCAGTCCTTGAAAGTGGAAGCAGGAGGTACCATAGAACCATTCTCATTATGACTAGAAACAGTAGAAACACCCTCAGCAATGTCCCGAAGTACAGCTGGGGTGTTGAGAAAGTTAGTAGATTCTGAACTGCCTTGTGCTTCCGGGGAGCGGACCAGTCCATTCGGACGATCTCGAACATGCACACCCGTGGTCCTCGTAGTAAGTACCTTAAGAATTTCCCGTTGTTCTGATATAACGGATTGAAGACCTATGCTTTGCATATCACTGCCCTATGCTTAAACAGCCGAGATCAGCTTAAAAAAAATAAAAGTTGATTTTTGTATTTTGTTATGTTTGCAATGCCAATGGCCTTATATTTGGCCATTGTCATGCTTACTACATGATGTGCAGCCTTTATTTGGAGCTGTCACAACTCCGTTTTGGATTTTTCAGAAATGTACTCGGTTACTAATTGAGTACATTTCTGCAGATAGCACTAGTCCTGCATGGACAGTTGCAAGCTTCCTGGATTGCAAAATCACCTCATTTGCATAGATTTCTCCTGCAAATGGGGCAATTTAATACAAGGGCTTTGTCCTTGCAGGATTAGTGCAGGAGTGCTTGTGCATGCCTGCAGGGGTGTGCACGAGCACTCCTGCAGGGACGTGCAGGATTAGTGCAGGAGTGCTCGTGCACACCCCTGCAGGCTGTTCCTGGATCGCACAGCAGACATATTGCTTGCTTGAGCTCCCGCACCGATCTTGCACGCCATGCAAGCTTTCGAGAATCCGGGGGAATGTCATGGTACATAGGGGGACAATGATTTACGTTCAACTGCAAAGCATTGTGGGTAAGCAAAAATAACATATTTAGAAGAATAGCTTCTTTCTTACATTGCAGTTTCACTACTGCATTATCATGTGTGTTAATTTGTAATGTAAGATGTCCCACCTGCAAGATCTAGTTGATAACTTGCCTTTGTAAGAAGTAAGAAATTAGTACAAATGCATTTAGCATTGAAATGCAGCAGCCTATATATTAAAATAATGAAGTTTTGTGGGTTCATTCTTTCTTGAGGTCATAGTAGGGGTTTTCAACTTCAAGAATAAAGTCAGGGGGTCCTCCTTATCAGCAAAATGGTATTAAACAGCAACATGCTTTTTTTTATCCAAAACTACATTGTGACACTGCCAGCCCAGCTAGATAGAATTTTGTAAATAATTCTATGTCATTTGTGAATAGTAATATAATTTGTATGCTTGCCTTAAAATGTAAGAAAACTATAAATTCTGTACTGAGCTTCAAGACTGTAACCACAGTGCACCCTGCTGGAAAAGAGCAGAAATGTGTATAAATTCTTTGCCTATGTAAATGTATGTTTCATAGTAGAAATTGGGATATACAGAGTTAACTCTAAAACTCTAAGAAAATAAGTTGACAAGTAAAAAGTTTTATGATGTGTTATAAAGTCAGTTTATCTCAAGCTAAGAGACAGGATGTCTAGGCTAGGGTCTTCTTCCTATTGTCTGGAAACAGAGGTAACTACTGGTTTCCAAGGTAATTGTTTTACAACTTCCATTTCAGGCAAGCTTTTAAGAGAGAATTGTCAGCTTCTGAGAGATAAGGATTTTTAACAGAGATGTATTAAAAATTGAAGTTCCTGCTAGCCTAGGAAAGTACGCAGAGGTGACAAGAATGATGTAATCTGAGATGATTCAGCAATATTGTGTATTATCAATTTAAGAACTATCTCAGAGAGAAAGAGTGCATTTTGCATTTTGTTCTGGACCTGTTAACAACTCACCAGCACTTTGCCTTTCTCTATAAGTAAGTTATTTAGAACATAGTTTTTCTGAGAGATAGATAGGAATATAGCAAGATTAGTTTGAGATATTTTCTGTATTTATGTGAGACTGTCCTGCTATGTTATTTTAAAGTATTTCTTGTAACTGTGAATGCTATTGTCACTGTGCAGAGTTAATGAGTATTGTCTTGTGTTTTATTATTAAATATATTTAAACCTTTTAATTGTGGATGGTTTGCTTACAGATGTTCAAGTTCTGAGAGTACTTGCATGTATTTGGTAACACTGTACAGGCCACTGTAGAATAGCCTTAAAAGATTGGTCACACTTACCATTTGGATAACAGTAACATTACACAGTAAGATTGGGCACCCTTTGGTAAGGGCCTTTATAGTAGCTGATAAGTAGTGGTTGGTGGCAGTGATAACTACTGTATAGTCTTGGCAGTAGGGGGCATAGCTAGTTAACCTGTGCCAGCTTTCTCCAGGATTGTCTGTGTGTTTGTATATAATTCAAATCTCAAAGTGTGTGGGTATCAGCTACTTGGGCACGGACACAAACACTGGTTGGACAGAGAGGGTGCTGGAAGTTTTGGCTTGACCACTCGGCTGAGACCTGAACTCTATAGCTGTGCCAGTGGGGAGCATTAGTGCGGATCTGGAGAGTAAGGGAGAAGCCAACCCCAGACTGACTGTGATCTCTGTGTGCTCTTAAAGGAAATTATACGTTACTGTGTGTGTACTTGTCATCTTCCCAATGTGCAGGTCCCTCACTGGTATTAGTGGTGAGGATTGAGTCTCCTCGATTACTGGGCCAGTGCACGGGCATCACATGTATATTTTTGTATTGTATTTAGTAAGGAGATTATGTCCAGCTATAAAGCTTTGTTTCTTACACCTGCTGCTGAATATGATTAAAACAGTTTTCAACATTAACGTAAACTGTTTGGACCCAATAATCCCCCTCCCAGTGCATACTGAAATGCCTCATACAAGCATACATTAAGTATGGTACAACATGGAATCTTACCCATTCTCTAAGTCACCCACTTAAACCTAGAGGGGCATCAGCTGCTGGTGGGTACAAGAGTGGGTAGTAATTAATGCCATTGATGTAATGTACCACATCCTTGAGAGTCTACTAACCACCAGACAGAAGTACCACTTCAAACTTTACTAAACACACCACAGATCTTGTTAAACAGGTAGTTTTATTATATAAATGTAAATTAAGGCAGAAAAAAGATAGTGACCAGGTGGAAAATAAAAAATATTTAATTCAGTTGAACAACTTCACTGTGCAGTGGTGCAGCAGTTAGCATTGTCACCTCACAACAAGAGATTCTCCGGTTTTATTCTCAGCTGGGGTGCCTTCTATGTGGAGTCTGCTTGTCCTGCCAATGTTCACGTGGATTTCCTCTGGGTTTTGCAGTTTCCTCCCACATTCCAACGACCTGCATCTGGAGCTTTTCTCCATGTGCCTCTGCTGAAAATGGGCTCTGTCCCAGTCAGACTTTCCTGGTAAACAAATGTTAAATAAATAAAAACTTCTGTCATGACAATAATACTCTGGTTCAACAGTCACTCCTCCAACCTCAAAGGCAATACACAATTGTGTGCAGAGCTCATTGAAAATGGATCCATCTATACTGAGCCAGAAGATATAGCAAACCTCCTGGCCGATAAATTCAGCTCCAACTTTATCCCTCTCTCCCTTTCAACCTTCCCTCAGGAAATGCCATCAAATAAAGCTCCCCCTAATATCACTAGGGAACAGGTCCTTAATGCTCTCTCTGTGACCAAGAACACTGCATCAGTGAGCCCAGGCAATATCCCAGGATGCCTTGAAAATAGCATGAAACATGACTTATCAGGACCTCTGGAATTACTGTTTAACTGTAGCTTCTAAACAGACTTCATGCCTCATGAATGGAGAAGAGCAATAGTCATCCCTCTGCACAAAGGTGGGACATCTACATACCCTGGCAACTACAGACCCATAAGTCTCACTAGTCTTATATGTAAAGCCATGGAAAGAATTATCATGGAAACGATCAATAGAGATATAGTAAAGCTCCAGACACTGGGCCCAACCTACTTTGGTTTCATCAAGGGCAGATCATGCCTACTCAACCTGGCGGACTTCTTTGAGAAAGTAACCAAAGCAATGGATGATGGAAAAATGGTTCACACTGGCTACCTTGACCTGGCCAAGGCATTTGACACAGTACCCCACTCAGGCACTGTTGACAAACTCAAGAGGTTAGGTACAAACTTGTATGTCACCCGGTGGATAGCCAACTAGCTCACAGACTGGATCCAGGAAGTTAGAATTGGGAAGTACACCTCTACAAAGAGGCCAGTCACAAGTGGAGTCCCTCAAGGATCAGTCCTTGCACTGCTTCTTTTTAGCATTTACATCTCTGAAGTCAAGACCAGTGTCAGTGGTCTCTGGCTGACTAAATTTGTAATGATTGCAAATTAGGAGCTGTCACTGCATCTCACACTGACACAAATGTTCTCCAGGAGGGGCTGACACAGACAAGCAATTGTTGTCAGAGCCATGGACTAAAACTGAATGCCAAGAAATGCATAGTAGTATCCTTTGGAAAGTCATCCATCCCAGGTAACTATGATACTGACAACACACCCCTTAATGCTGACCCAGTATTCAGGGACTTAGGGATACACATATAGTAATCTAGCCTTTGACCATCATGTGTCTAGAGTAGTGAGGAAACTATTCTATGTTGTGCAACTTATAAACAAAGATATGGCATCTAAGTCCAAGGAAGTCATTGTTCTACTGTATTTGGCATTCATCAGACCTATCATTGGGTACAGTGCCCCCTTTGGTATGTACCTAATCAAGCATATCCAACAACTGGAACATCCACAGAGGTTCCTCACTAAAAGAATAAAGAGCATAAGTAAAATGTCCTATGCAGACTGCCTCAAGGCCCTATCTCTGTATTCTGTCTACCACAGGCTTTTGAGGGGAGATCTATGCCTGGCATACACGGTATTGCCAGACTCTACTCTGATGGACCTTCTGCTTATCCAGAAAACAATCAACACCAGAATTACCCATTCTAAAGACTTAAACCTTGCCTGTGATATAAATAAGACCTGCTTGAGAGACTACCCAATCTATGGAACAGGCTCCCCATACATGTAAAGCAGAGTTCCTCCATAAACCAATTCAAGTGCAACTTGGACAACTGGATGGGAAACATGAAATTCATCCCTGGTTTAGTTACCTGTGTCTCTAATGGACACAGGCAACATGTAAATGGTTAATCTCCCAGGCACCTGCTTGTAAATATTTCATCTCCTAACCTTCTGCTTACACTTATCAAGGGCATCAGAACTTGTCAGACATTTGGGATGCATGGCTAGACTTAAAAAGGCCCTTGTGGTCATTAGCCTAGTAAGCACCTATGAACCTATAGACTATACAATAAGGTGCTGTCCTTAATGCAACTGACAGTCCCCATTGCATCATCATAAACAGTATTCAGTTAACAGTCTGTTGTGGAAATCAGGCAGAGTAATAAGCCTATAGTCTCTCCTCACCCGGACTTGCACTGGTGAATGGTTAACAGTTTCTTTAACCAATGCCTGCCATGCAAGCAACCAAAAGCCTGGGGCATACAGACCTCTGTAGATTGTGTGTTGTTGCATGAATGGACTCAAAGTCTCTGGCATGCAGGTGAAGCCCATAGCAGACAAAGTCCCTGCCACATAAATAAAAGTCTATTTACTGTTACATGTATGGTTAAATAAACCAAATGTGTCTGGCTAGCAGCACTTTTGCAGTAAAAGGGGTTCTGGATCCCATCAACCAGAACTTCCACTGGCAGTGCTGAAACTTCAATTTTGGACAACCTGTCTTGGTTGGCTGACCACTCTGAAATCTATGCATTTAATTTTACAAGAAAAAACTTCAATACTCCTCTGGACCCCCAAACACTGTCTCCTGTCATACTGTGTTATTTTACTGTCCTTATACAGGCAATCAGATGCTTCTCACTATCTGGCATTCCAGGTAATTCCCTTAAAGCAGGCCAGCCTTTAGTTCCTACTTCTGTGCTTCTCAATGTCTAATCCTGTTCTTTTTCTTTAGATACGCTACATAACCTAGTGTTTTAGTGTATCCAATGGTCCTGCCTTTGCTAGCCGGTATCATCTGCTAGTTAATTCCTGGTGGAGCTCTCACTCTATGTTACAGATGACCCCTCCCAGCTTGAAACCAGTGACTTTGTGCCCACAGCATGATCTGTGAGCCCTAACCCAACCATCCTCATTATGAAGATGAATTCCAAGATAGTTCTAGATTTGAATGCAGAACAGTTACAGTGGTAGGGACACTGGTAAAGCTTAATACTACCTTCCTTCAGCTGGTGAAACTACTGAAGGGAGAAGTGATCTGTAATTAGTATGAATTATTTTCCTAGAAGACAGTGCCATAGGGATCCTACAGCCCACTCTGAATAAGCACTGTCCCTATCCTAAATTCTGCTGCATCTGGGTAGATAGTCAAAAGCTTGGAAAAGTTATGGGACACCAGTATGCCTCAGCACAGAGGCTCTGTTTGATTTTCTTAATTAATACTTTGTTAGCATCTACTGCCCACCTAACCTTTTCTGGCATTTTGTCTTTTGTCAGGGTGGTTAAAGAAAAGACTATAGAATTGAACTCTTGGATACATTTTGTATAATACCCCACAAGAAGTAGGAGAGCCCTTACTTACTTTTTTCCCCTCATAAACCTATACTAACAAATTTTAATCGTACAATCTATAGTGCAATATCCATGCCTAGTGCAATTTACTGAATACTTAGGTAGCTGCCCACAAATTACCATGTAACTAAAAACCCATTATGACCTTTTAACAACTGTGAAACAACCAAATACCTGAGCTCACAATAATAACAAAAGACCAACATATGGTGTCTGAGTTACTTTCCAGCCTTTCACAGCTTTAATTTTCTCTTTCAGAGCCTTAATTGACCTCCATTCTATGGTGTCTGAGTTACTGACTAGTCTTTTAAGGCTTTAATTTTCTCCTTCAGAGCCTTAGTAAACCTCCATTCTGTAACATAATCAAAATATCTAGCTTCAGTCAAGGCAACCTTGAATTTCAAAGCATTGGCAATAAGCCCAGTCTGCCTCAGATAGTTCAACACTAATTGAACTTTTATGAGATGAGAGTCACAAACCTCCAAATGGATGACTACACTGCATAAGACTGATGAGGCCTCAATAATCTATCCATCAGTCTTTAGTATGTGGCCTGGGCAGTTTACTATCAAAATGTGGAAATGCAGTTCAGTTAAAATGGGTTGGTCAAACATGTGTTATACCAATGCCAGTAATGTTGAACTGAAAATATACGACTTAAGATTAGCAAAAGTGAGTACACATTAGCTAATATGAAGTCGACATTTGGAACAGAGATCGCAGTACAGTACGGATCGGGAAATGTTTCCTTTTCCTCAATGTAGTGCGATTTCAGAATTGGTATACATAATATGCAGGGGGTGTGGGATGCAGGTTGGCTTGTCCCCCTGGAAAAGCATTACCAGTAACATGGACTTTTGACATTGGAACTTCCTGTATTCAAATGTCTATTCCGTAGTTATCATATACAAGTCGATCATTTTGTGGAAAACATTTTTGATTCTCCACATTTTGATAGTAAGCTGACCAGGGCACTTTAGAAATGAAAGGAAAATGTGGTATAGTGAAATTGTCAGTCCACAGCAGACAATGCAGTTGTGTCCTTAGCCTTTTTTAGTAAATGGAATCTGTCAATATCCTTAGGTTAGATCCACAGTAGTGAGGGACCTGACTTTGCCCAGACATTCCATCAGCTTACCTACCCTCGGCATAGGAAAGCTGTCAACACTGGAGATGCTGTTTAGTATGGGAAAATTATTACAAAACTGGACAATACAATCTGGCTTGGGTACTAACACAATGTAGCTATTTCAGTCACTAGCTGATTCTTCTCCCACTCCTAGTTTTAATATCTTCTTAGTTTCTTCATGGGGTTCTGGTATTATAGAAAGTTTGGACTGATTTTTTTTCCCTAGAATAGTTTTTATGTAGTACATAATAAGGGAGGTTTGGCCTGGAGGTTCAGAGATGTCTCTATTTCTCAAAGGAAATCCGTGCATGTCCTGCTTCTGTCACATAGAGCATGTGTCATCCATAACCACTTTGAGAGTACACAGCAGTTACTTTTCAACAATTTTTATCAGCAACCCCTGAGTGTGTACTTATTACATTTATCTGGGTTTCTTTACAGGGCTTCAACACTCTTACATGACAAATTTGTACAGGGAGCCTTTTCCTTATTTGCTTCACTTTATAGTTTACATCCTTCACCCATTCTGTGATTTTACAAAGTTCCTGACATTTGGCCAGGAGCTTTTTCTTGCCTGTTGTGACTAGAAACAAAGCACTCCAGGCATTTCTTCTATATACCCCCCAGTGATCCACCTGTGCCCTTTTTGTGTGATCTGATCAGTTTCATCATTTCTTGTAAACACTGTACTCATCTACTTTCTTTCTTAAAAGAGGTTTTTGCTTCTTCACAATCTTTTAGTACATCCAGAAGCCCTATAGGATGGTTACCATACCACAATTCAAAAGGATATAATTCTGTAGAGGCTTGGGGTATCTCTCTCATAGACAATATCAAGTAAGTCAACAAGTGGCCTTAGTTTTTTTCTGTCTTAATCAACTCCTTTATTTAGCATGGACCTTATGGTCCCATTGAGCTCTCCACCAAACTATGTGTTTGGGGTGGTAAATAGAGATTTGTCCCTGTTTCACCTGAAATTTCTGGCAAAGTTGTCACGTGATCATTAACATAAACAGGGATGTCTTGGTCTGTCAAAATCTCCTTTGGTATGCCTGAATAATAGTACCTGTTCTTTTGCAATGGCATTTGAATTGGTTTTCCTGATGAGAATAGCATTAGTGAATCTAGTGGAATAATCTAAGATTACTAATATGTACTGGTATTCATTGCTGGACCTGAAAAGTGTCCATATGATGCTCATTGCAATTCTTTCAAACAACACCTCAGCTATTTCTATTGGAATTAAAAGCGTTTTAAGTCCTGAATTTTGAGCTGTCTTGTGTCATTCAGGGCAGCTAACACAGTCATTTTTGATCTCCTTCATTATTCCTGGATGGGGCCAATGCTCCCACCCCATACATGGCTGTGGGACATTTTCATAGCTATACTTCCAAAGGGCTTTGATATAAGTAACTGTTGTGTAACTTCCACTCCCTTTCATTATCTTAAGTACCGGATTGTTTTGCATCTCAAAGTATGAGTAGGCTAGTGGTGGCCCAGTAGAAGAATCATCACCACTACCATGGATACAATCTCCATGACCTGATTAGAGTCTTATCCTTCCACTGGGCCCTCTTAAAATTCAAATGACTTTGAGCTCAGATAGACTGGGATCTCCTATGCTGATTACATCTTGAGAGGTAGAAGGCTCTGCCACTTCCCCCACTAAAGCAGACATGGAGGGCTTCATGTTCCCCTCCTTCCAAGGAACCCAAAAAAACTCACTATTTTCCCCTTCACTTTGTCTCCTTCACTCATTGAAAGGTTTCCGTTCCTTGACCCCTTCTTGTAACTTTGCCTGACTTTAGGTTTCTGAGGTTCCTCATTTTCTTCAACTCTTCCTTGCAACTTCCCTGTAATTTTGGGATTTGGGAACGTCTCTTCCTTGGTTACTTACCTTTCTCTACCTTTACTGGAAAAGTTCATCATATTGATCACTGCTGCAGTAGCCTTAGCTATATGGGTTATATTCTGACAGAGATATAGCAGCTGGCCAGCCTCCAAAGCTTCAGGGTATCTTGCCCACACTCAGACCATTAGGCAGCTCAAGCTGAGATGCCTAAAAAGACAGCTTTGAGCATCAAGCCACCACAGAGCTTTCCTGCTTTGAAGACAGTGCTCCTCTGTGGGCTTTCATGGATCAGTGGTCAATTTGTGGCATTCTGCTGATGGGCAGATAAGTATCCTTTTGGAGAAAAAACATCCATATAAAAATATATATATTGTTTTAATGTACTTTCCTGTTTAGGAAAGTTATTTTCAAGTTAGGAGTTTGAGATTTAATGGACTGTCATGAGACATAACTGGACTTTTAAACATGCACGATTTTTTTCCCTGTCATTTTAAAAGTTATTCAAAGCAGTTGAACACCATTTTTGTGGAGAAATTGTTTTTATTTTACTTTTTGGGGCTGGTGAAGTGTATTAAATTGCTTTTTATTGTGTTTTTGTGACAAATAAGTGACTTTTAACAATTTTAAAATTTTATTAGTTTATGCTGCTTGTTTTCCTCTGGAAAGAGGCACCATTTTTGGCTTGATCATGGAGCAAACTAACAGTCCCATGGTTGGTCCTTCTTCCAGACACAAAAAGAAAAAGTTAAGTAAACAGACTTTGTTGCCACAGCTGGCTAGCAATTTGCCTCAGCCACAAGTGGGTGATTGCGGTGGCCAAATCTGGTTCCTCAGACCACTCATTTTACCCCAGATCCCCCTGGTGTAGCACCTACAACCAATATGGACCAGAGGTTAGTAACTTCCTCTGTGGCTGTTGGGTTCCCTCAGTGGGCAGCTCAGAGTTACCCTTGTCGATCCTGGGAGAGGGAACAGTGAAGACTTCCCTGTTTACTCAGAATGTTGTGCCCACCCAAGGGAAGCTGCTACTGTCATTATCAACTCTGTTGGCTCCATTTTTTCCTATCAAAAAGAAACAGAAAACTAAACATATATCTACTCCACAGATGCAGACTTTGCTCCTCATAGTTCTGATTCAGACTTAGAGGAGGGCACAGTTTTGGCACTCCCTGTGAGTGTTTCTCTTTCTCTGAAACTATTTACAGAATGTGCCAGTGTTTTCAGTGGTAGAACACTGAGGTTTCTCAGTCCCCCAGAAAAATCCTATGAACTGTTACATATGGAATTTCCAGAATCTTCACCCATTCCTCCAGTTCTGTTCACTTTGAAGGATGTGTGTGTTACTGCCTGCAATATTCCCTGATAGTCAGCCTGCTGACCCTAAAATGGCAGATAAACTGTATAAAGTTCATCAGTCTTTAAAATTTTTATACACTATCCCAAACCTGACCAGTTGCTACAACCTTAGCTAATCTTACTCCTGCTAATCATTTAATTAATTCTAATCCTACACTTTCTGACAAAGGTGAGAAAATAATTTTTAACTATGGGGAAAAGTGTATGCGTCTGCAACTTTGATTTTCAGAATTTGAACTGGCATACTCATATATCAAAGTATATTTTGACTAATTGTGAAAGTAGGAGGAATGTTTTGTCTGCAGTTTCTTCTTGTGAGGAAACATCTGCATTAAATTGTTTAATTTCATCCATTTTATTTATTTATTTATTTTTATTTTTATTTTTGTTAACCGGGGGGGTCCGACTGGACACAGGTCCATTTTCAGCGGAGGCCCGGGGAGAAAAGCTCCATGTTACAATATTAGATTAGTGCAATACAAAGGAATTTACAACATATAAAGCAGTACAAAGGAACATTAGTAGTAGAGTGTACTATTAGTACAGGAATGGAGAGATTAACCCCATTTTTTTTCTTCATATTGACAAAAACATTAATAAATTCACATTCACAATACATTTCTGCTTTAGTATAACTGGGCAGTATGTAAATGCTCATAGTGGCATAACTACAATATAGGTAGGATGAGAGAAAGAGGAACTATTTTAGGTATTATATGAATCTTAGATACAGGTTAGAGCAGTTTTCAGGTAAGGAATATAGTACCAGACAGAACCAGTGTTGGTATTTTACAGGTCACAACTCATTATTTAAGGTGTGCTTATTATTCTGCTGATACTTGTCCCAGGGCTATGGCCACTGGTACTGTTCTGAGCAGATTTGCCTGGCTGTGCTCTCAAAATCTCCCAGATGATGTGAAAAATTTAATTTTAAATGTAGTTTTGGATGGAGATTTAGGTTTTGATCACTCTGCCCCTGAAGTTATCCAAAAGTGTGATGGGAGTGGTAAGCTGATACAGTTAATCTCTAATATTTTCAGTCCTCCTTTTTCAAATTTTCTAAGGGATTCTCTAAGGCTTCATCCACTTTTGGCAAGAAACAAAATAAACAGTCTCAGCAATATGCTGGTAAACAGACATTTAAAAAGAAATGGCAAGTGGGTTCCCAAAAGAATAGTCGTCCAAGGACATTCCAGAAATTAAGAATGACTATTTAAGGGACTTTGTTCTCCTTACCTCAGCAGTCCCTTTTCCCTTCCAGAAAGTTTGAATACTTACTTCTGTTTTTGGCAATAGATAGTTTCTGACAAATGGGTTCAGAAGATCAGTCATCAAAGTTACAGATGGCAGTAGGAGTAAATTCCTCCTTTCTAGGGGGTAATTCCTCATCCACCAGATCTGACTTTCCTCCTGTCCTTTGAAATATATTGTCTCAGGGAGTGATTGAGACAGTTCCTCCTTCCCATATTGAGAAAGGTTTTTATTCAAGGATATTTTTGGTGCCAAAGAAAGAAGGATATGGATCTTTATTTCCTAAACCAATTTGCAATAGTTACCAAGTTCAAAATGCAGCCACTTCACAACCTGTTACCCCTTCTTCCTCATTTAAGTTTCCTGGTAACTCTAGATTTAAAAGATACTTATAATCACAGCCCTTTTCATCCAGACTTCAGATGTTTATGGTTTTGTGTATCTGGATCATATTATCAGTTCTCTGCCTTAGCCTTTGGACAATCCATTGCTCCAAGGGTGTTCACAAAGTATCAGTCTCAAGTTATAGTTCATTACAGGTTACAGGGTATCCATATTTTTCCATATTTAGATGACTTGCCTATCTTTGCAGAGACTTTTTTAAAGTGTCAGAAATCTCTCACTTGGGTGAGAGATCTGTTAGACAAGCTGGGATTCCAAGAGAACATTCAAAAGTCCTTTTTGACACCGTCACACAGGTTTGTGTTCTGGGCTGTCTGCTAGACACCTCATTTCAAAGAGCGTTTCTTCCACAAGAAAAAAAATAGATAAATACCTAGAGCTATTTTTAGGGTTTTACACTCAGACTAAGGTCACACCAAGGGAATATCTCAGGAGTTTGGGTCTCATGGCATCTATGATTCTCATGATACCCCTGAGAAGACTCACATGAGAAAGATACAATGGTATCTGAAGTCTGTTTGGTCCCCGCAACAACATCCATTATCTTTTCAAATGCTCATTCTTGGGTTTATCAGATGGGAAATCACTTGGTGGAGAGAGCAAATATCTCTAAATCCAGGTCTTCCATTCTCCTGCACTGCTCCAAGGCAGTCAGTCACCACAAACACCTTGGAGTTTGCTGAAGGAGCAATTTCAGGAGGGATAAAATAAAGCAAGTTAAGTTGGATACCAAGAACAGACAGAAGCATATAAATATAAAAGATATGCTTGCAGTGATTGAGGTACTCAACTCCATGAATCATCTTTGGTCCCCTGGGTCTCATCAAGCTGATGCAGACAATACCACTGTCATGTGGTACATCATCAAGGAAGGGAGAGCAATGTTGTATCCCTTCTGCAGACTAGCCATGTTCACATGGGATATAGCTTCATGGCACAGTCTCACTCTACAAGCATCCTATATCCCATCAGAGCAAAACTGTGTGGCAGAGAGATGGAGCAGGACAAAGACAGAGCCTCGTGAATGGAAAGTAGATTGGAGGGTCTTCCAATATTTGATCCATCTATAGGAAGTTCTTCAAGTAGACCCTTTTGTCTCTTTTATGATCAATCAACTGGCAAAATTCTTCTCCAGGACTCCATGTAAGAAAGCCAGAAAGACAGACACCTTTTCTATCCCTTGAACAGGAATGTACCTGTATGCTTTTCCACCCTTTCCACTGATATCCAGGGTACTTATGAAAGTTCAGAAAGAATAGACCAGGATCATTGTGGTAACTTCCTTATTGTCCAGGCAATAGTAGTTCTCCATTGCTTTGGAAATGACCAGGGGCAATTAGCACAAGCATTCTCACAAAATGGATCTACTCATACAAGAATGGGGGTGTTTGATACACCCAGGCATCAATCATCTTCAGCTGACTGACTAGACGATAGGGTCTTGATTCTCTATATGCACCTGTTTACTGAGGGCATGCAGCAGGTACTAATGGAGGGAAGAAAGACTGCTACTAGAAAAACATATCTTAGCAAAAGGAAAAGGTTTTGTAGTTAGTGCCAAAAATAACTAGCACCCATGCAGAGCTAGAGTTTCTCTGGTTTTACAATATTTCTGAGAGTTGCCATTGTTTGACCTTTCTTACTCCTCCATCAAGGTTAATTTATCATCCATTTTGCCATGTCTTCCCATGGATCCTCCTCTTTCAATGCATTCTCATATCAAAATGTTTTTGAAAGGGGTTTTGCATGTGACTTCTAAGAAAACCTGTGACTCCTCCCTTGTAAATTAATTCTGCGTTACAGAAGCTAACAGCTGCTCCATTTGAACTAGCTTATCTGGCTAACTTGAGGTTCTTAACATGGCAAGCTGTGACTTTTGCAAGAAGAATATCTGAGTTGCATGCTCTTATGGTGAGTCAGCCCTATCTCATTTTACACAGAGTTTTGAGAACTAATCCTTCTTTTATGCCTAAAGTGGCATCCAAGTTTACTTTAACCCAAACTATCCATCTTCCCATTTTCTTTCCTGAACATAAAATGTGGGAGAAAGGATACTCCATATCTTGGATGTCCCCAGAAAACTTAGTTATTATCTTGACAGAACAAAATCTTTCATATCTTTGGATCAGTTGTTCTAAGGTAAGAAGAAGGGACAACCTTTGTCAAAACAGACTCTTTCCAAATGTTAGTCTCAGGCTGTTACCTTTTGTTATTCGCAACACAACAAAACTGGTCCAGGCCAGGTCAAAGCCCACTCTACCAGGGCCTTTTGGAAAGGGTTGGAGTCTATATGTATTCTAGAGACAGCAACATGGCCCCCTGCACATACTTTAACAAAGCACTATAAGCTTGATTCCTTCCCTAGGTATAGATCAGCTTTGCTAGGACCATTCTCCAGGGGCTCCTGGACCCTTCCACTTCCACCTCCCAAATGTATTAAGCTAGGGTAATCTACCCATATTGCTAAGGCTACTGCAGCAGTGTTCAATATGATGAACATAGTACAATTGTGTAAGTAAACTTGCCATAACAGTAGATGTTCAAATGATCACTGCTGCAGTAGACACTCCCTCCTTCCATTCCCTTTTTGTTTTTTGATTATGTAAGGGCGTGTATACATGTATAAAGTTACTCCTAGTTATGACATCTCAAGGCTAAGCCGCTCTCTCTAAGTTGGCATGACAGCTCTGCAGGGCTTGGCTGTCAAACCTGTCTTTTTAAGCAGCTCAGTCTGAGTGCATGGAAGATGCCCTGAAAGTCTGGAAGCTGTCCAGTTGTTAAATACTTAACAGGATATAAGCCATATAGTTAAAACTACTGTAGCAGTGATCTTTCAAACATTTGCTGTTATGGTAAGTTTACTTACACAACTGTACTTTTTCTGGATTGCAGATGTGGGGGTCTTCTATCTTCTAAGACAAGTTTATCCAGGCTTCAGTCTTCTTGGGAACTCCACAATAACACAAGGTTTGCAATAGCCATTGTGAATATTGTTTTTGGGGATGGTGAAGATTTCTGTGTCCTATAAGGGACTGGGATTTTCGTTTTCACCTCTGTGGTAGGGGATGTACTACATTTCTTAAAGTTATCCCCCTTGTACTGTTTCCAGAGATCCTTAAAAGAAGAGAAAGTGCTTTCACATGGATGCATCCTGGATGAGATAGGTTACCACGGCACCAAGTGCAGGAATTTTCCAGTGTGGGTCTGTATCTCTTCCTGGGTGATTGGTTGACTGTGTAGCACCATCTCTCTTCTTAAATGCACAAAAACTCTATGGAGTTCAGACAGTGAGCCTTCATCTTATAAATATATTAGTAAATAAGAACTCACTGATATCTTCAACACCTCACTCCACCTAGCCAGTGTTCTGAAATGCTTCAAGGAGATGATTATCATTCCTCTACCTAAGAAACCATAGCCAACAACTCTAAATGACTACTGACCAGCTGCTTTAACCTCAAAGGTAATGAAGTGCCTGGAGAGGCTGGTCAAAGATCATATAGCCTCAGTCTTACCTGTGACACTGAGCACACTGTAATTCACACACAGGACAAACCGCAGTACAGGGGATGCCATCTCACTGGTTCTCCATGAAACACTGACTCACTTAGTAGGCAAAAACTGCTATGCAAGACAGCTATTCATCAATTTCAGTTCTGCCTTCAACACTGTCATCCCTCAGAATCTGATAACAAAGCTACTTCAAATGGGCATAGACTCTCATATATGCAATTGGATTCTGAGCTTCCTTACTAAAAGGCCTTAAAAGGTTTGCATGGGAGACAACAGCTCTGGAAGTATCATCCTGAACACAGGAGTACCACAGGGGTGTGTCTTAAGCCCTCTCCTTTTCACTTTGCTGACATGACTGCATGGCCAGACAAGAGATGAATAGAATCATGAAATTTGCGGACAAGACCACTGTTATAGGCCTGGTCAAAGACAGAGAGGAGGAGGCCTACAGGAATGAGGTTGATCAACTATTGGTCTAGTATGACAACAACAATCTAGCACTGAATGTCAGCAAGGCAAAGGAGTTGATTGTTAATTTCAGAAGATCTCAAATACCACACAAACATTTGGTGATGAACGGGATGACGGTGGAAAGGGTCAAGAGTACAAAGTTCTTGGGTATTCATATCATGGAGAACTTATCCTGGTCAGTCCATGTATCCAGCACAGTCAAAAAAGCTCAGCAATGCTTGCACTTTGTAAGGAAACTTAGGAAGGCATAATTACCAAGATCCATACTTCAGACCTTTTATAGGGGCACCATTGAAAGTGTCCCAACCACCAGCATTACAGTCTGGTATGAGATGTGTAACAATCAGGACTGGAAGGCTCTCAAGAGAGTTGTAAGGGTGGCAGAAAGAATCATTGGCACCTCCCTTACACTTCTGGAAGATCTACATAAATGCTGGTGCATCGACAGAGCCAAAAAGATTTCCAGCGATCCAACGCATCCTGCCAGTGGTCTGTACACTCGCCTCTCCTCAGGCAAGAGATACAGAAGCCTGCATTGAAAACCACCAGACTAAATAACAGTTTCTTTCCTCTCTCCATTGGACTGTTGAACTCTTGGGAAAAATGAATCATGAGTCTGCCGAAATACTCAACCACTTCTGTTACATAACTAGCCTATCAAGTGGCTTATTTTATGGATGTACAATAACCAAGTGCAATACTATGGCAGCTCACCCACCACACTGAAGGACTGTAAAGTGCAATATACAAACTGCAATAATTCAGTCTAATCATAGATACATAGACATGCTGCTATTCTTTCAATTTTACTTTGACAATATTACCTTCATATTGTTCCTTGCCTCCTGTTCTGGGATGGGTGTGGGTCACTGCTGTCCTACTTTACTTACTAATTGCTTCTTATTAAATTTCTACTGTGATATTTTATTAATTTTCTATGTCTATATGTGCAACTGTTTCCTGCATCGAGAACAAAGCATTGTAATTTCATTCAGCTACACTGCTGTGTAGTTCTGAATGACAATAAAGTTTTCATTGACTTTGACTTGACTTGACTATGTTGAACATCTATTTAGGTAATCATGCTAAGGGAATCAAAGAGTCTCTAAAACTCTTGTTTATCTGCTTTTAGTAGATACTTCAACAGTTTTCTAGTAGCACAATAACAAAACATGATCACATTCCGTGACTTCATCACCCCCACATCCATAGTGGACTGGATGGGGGACTATAACTTATCCTCCTCACAATGACATTTAACAATATGTTCCCTTTTTCCGTACTTGAAATATAGGCTAGAAGACCTAGTCCATTTCAGCTTGCTTTTAATTTTATTGGTTAACTTATTAGATTACTCTTCAAACACATTATTTTTAACAAAGTCACAAAGCTTTTGCAATCTTTTGATTCAGCTTGACATACCCACAATTTAACAATACACGGTAAAGTTCTCTTAAACCAGTATATTACTGGTATTTGTGCCATAGTCTCCTTGTTAACAAGGCTTTCTGGATCTGTTCAAAACTTTACAATGTATTTCAGCTCATACAGTTGAGAGTTTATTGTTTTTACTTTCGCAATTAGGACTTAATTGGTCTTTGTCATGGAGCCAGCTAAAACAATGATGTCATGTTGCTACTTAATAGGCCAAATGAAGAAGAAATTGTACTAGGGTGGGGATAGGAATAAAAACTAAGGTAGCTGTGATAGTTTGTGAGGAAATTAAGAGAAGTAGCAGGCAGGATTTGCTGTATATATGAGACACCACTTAAAGCAAATGGGGCAGAAGGAAACTGAAATTATCACTTCAGGTTAAAAATGATAAGGATGGGATAAATATATGGCTAGGCATCTTTCCACCAAACATCAACTCTGGTATCATCAGCAATAACAGAATAAAAAAAAAGCATTTTTTAGGAGAGCAAGCATACTTGCACACTTCACACAACCACATCTCTAAATATACTAACCTGGGATTGCAAACCTTGGGTGTAATGAGAAACTTCCTTACTCCCACTGTTGTGCAATCTCACTGAAATAACTACCTGCCCTTTGACTAAATACAGGAGTTGATTAAAATAAATTATTATTATCATTTTGCACAATATTTAATGTGTATTCCAAGTGGAACACCCATGGGAATGTAATGGTAGTATGAAGATGAATCTAGAGGAGAAAGGAGGCATTACCACTTAGGTCATGCATGAGTCTTTCCACTGTAGTCATTAACTAAACAGAGAAATACATTTACATATTGTTTTATGTTCATTAAATGACAATGAATTTCTAACTACCTAATGAGATTTAAATATCTGTAGATGCTACATTTAATATGCATGATCATATAGTTTAAAGATCCATTTCAGAAGAAATACCAGAAGAAAAAATAAAGCAATATGTGTATTTTTTACTTCAACATTATATAAGACTCTTGCAGGTCCCTGTAGTATTCAAGCAATAAAGGTATGACTCATCATTCTATTTGTTATATTAATGCATTGTGGCTACTTGTTCTATTTAGCTCACTACAGATAATGATAGTTTGAAAATGATAAAAACACAATGAAAATACTCAGTACTTGTAGATAAAACCAAGAAAGTACCGAAGTATTATATTTGCAGCAGTTTGGTACTGCTAGGTGGGCCCACAGTGTTTTCCTTTGTGTGTGCATGTGTGTGTGTGTGTGTGTGTGTGTGTGTGTGTGTGTGTGTGTGTATCTATAGTTATATCTATATCTAATCTATATCTACACACACACACACACACACACACATATATATATAGGGTTCCCTATCAGAAGCCTGAAACACTATAAGCTTGAAAATCAAAATCCTGAAACCAAAAGCCTGAAAATTCAAAATCCCGAAAACCCAAAATCCTGAAACTCAAAATCCTGAAAACACAAATAATGCTAATATGTCACTATAAAGACACTAATATCTACCAACTGACCCTGACCCTAACCCTAACCCTAAGGTCCGTCACTATCGCACACTCACCTGACCCGTGCCCTAACCCTAACTCACTTAAAGCGCCCCTAACCCCAATATTTGTCACTATTGCATACATGCCTAACCTGCGCCCTAATCCTAACTCACTTAAACCGCCCCTAACCCTAACATAAAACCAACCGCACACTGACCTGAACCCAACGCATGACCTAACACCACAGGGCTAACAATAGCAAAGCCACAATGACGTCAGTATGTCCATTTTGTGTTTTCAGGATTTTGAGTTTCAGGATTTTGGGTTTTTGGGATTTTGAATTTTCAGGCTTTTGGTTTCAGGATTTTGATTTTCAAGCTTATAGTGTTTCAGGCTTCTGATAGGGAACCATATATAGTTATATGTACACACACACACACACACACACACACACACACACACACACACACACACACACACACACACACACACACATGGAGATATTAAAAATCAAAAAATGTCCATAATGTTGATATCTGTAATGTTTACTTAAAGACATTGAAACCTGGAATGTTAGCACATACTGAACACCCTCTGAGGATTACCCCAGAGCAGGCTAAACAAAACAGTGTTTTTGCAAGCCACCCACCCCCCTGCTGATTATAGTTACTAACTCTGTGATCACATAATCCCCTTGGGAAAGGGAATAATGTTTCCCTACCTAGGGATTGTCAATATCTAGCCTATGATGACCATCTGTTTTTGTTGACCAAACAGATATCAACATTGTGCATGTTCAGCAACAAACAATACACCTCTCTCTCTCTCTCTCTATATATATATATATATATATATATATATATATATATATATATATGCACACACACACACACACACACACATACATACATATATATATATATATATATATATATATATATATACACACACACCCACACACATACACACCATCAATGGGTAAGTCTGACCCATCTCTATACACCCCTATAATTTTAAATCTGTCAATGGGTAAGTTTGGCATATCCCTACACCCCCAGAATTCTGAATTTCTGTTAATTGTGATGACATTTTAAAGTTCTTTTATGCATGGTCAGTCTGAGACTACTGGCTATGTGGATCTCTATGGTCAGAAAAGGCTGCAGACCACTGCTTCTGAGTAAGAGCTAAATAATTTTCACTTGCTCTTAACTATGCATTTCAGACATACAGTGATGGCAGCAGCTGCTCAGTGTGCAAGATTCGTATTTACCATTTTATAACAAACATTCATTTTGCTGATCTCCTGTGACAAGATTTTTGATGTGTCTTGATAGATGACTTTCACTTTATTACCTTTGCTTCTGTTTATCAAGTATTTACAGAAATCTGTCTGTGTGATATCAGGAAGAGTTTTTTGTTTTAAATAAATTTCAAAGTTTGCTGCATGTGGATGCTTGACTTTTAAGCTACATATAGGAAACAATTTAAAATGTATTTTCTTTTTTTCCATTAACAGAGGCATTAAAGCTTTCATTATAAAAGCAAGTTAGCCAGTCAATGAATACTTCACTGCTTTGGTCAGTCAATACTTGTCCATGCCTAAAAGGAATGCTCTTTGAATGAATGTGCAGCCCTAACGGGATATAAAGTCATCACTACTATTACCCATCCAGTGACATATTGCAGGGGTGTGCATGGAGTTACAAAACTCTGGTACTCCTAGATAATAGGTTATAAACTACCTAGAACAAGACTAAGCTTCTGTGCCAAATGCTGACTAGAAAATAAAAATAATTCAGACAGATAACATAAGTAAAACTATCTGTCTATTTGTTTATTTATCTGTCTATCCACATCTCTCTCTCTCTCTCTCTATAGTTCCTAGGGCTGAATTTGTACAAGAAACTGTCATGCAAGTTTACATGCGTTCACAGAATGCCACTAATAGTGTCATATTCATTTCAGTTGCATTTAATTTAAATGTTTTAATTAACAATGACAACATTATGGCCTTTTCATCTTACCAAGGTTCTATAAAGCTGCCTCAAACAATGTTATTTTAGGTTCCTCTCACATTTAGAAAATTAATTTCAACAAAATTTAAGCTCAATGTTCACCTCCTTTCTGAGGTCACTGCACTTTGAGGAAAAGTGAATTTTCTCCTTTCAGTGGACCCCTTTTCAAGTACATATTACTTCTGTGTCTCCTTTTATTCAGGTCATTCACAGCAAGTGTGTATGTCTCAGAAATGAACCCTTTATGTTATCTCACAAGAAGCATGAGAGTTAGTGTGCCAGTTATGATATGTTGCAGGTTATTTCAATCACATGACTCTTAAATGGGTCAGAGGGAGGAGGTTGAACACCTAATTGCACTACACTTAGATGCTAGATAAGAAAAAGGTTTTCTGGGTACTTGTATTCTTTAGATATTTTATGGAAGCAGATTAGTAAAAATATAAGCCGTACAGTCAAAGAAATCTATGAAGGATGGCTAATGGCATATAATAGGTGTCAAAGTAAAACTCAAGATGAAAACAATAGTACTTCAATGATCAAGTTGCTTTATTCACATTTAGTAAATATTTACCAAATGCTACATTTGTCAATATATTGTTTTTAATTTAAAATGCATTTTAAAGATATTTAAAGCAAATAATTTCAAGCAAATTATGAATCAGATATTCTCAAATTCTTAGTAGTTTACAGCAATAGCAATATACATTATCTAGTTGGGTTGGTTTGCATCATAAGCTTCTCACATTTTTAGAAGAAAAAGTACTAAATTCTACATGTTAGAATAACTGTCAAAATATATTTCTGTATTTCAGACCAGAAGCATGTTTATTTTATGAAAGGTATGATTACAAGATTATATGCTGCCAGTATGAATAAAGCTCATAGTACTGATTTGTTATGAAACAAAAGACTATCATGGAACATTGTAAGTCTAAGAGGTAGTTTGGTCTTGTTTTTTCACATGTTGCATAATGTATATAGAGTTGTTTGTGTATTTGTATGTATGAAATCACAGGAATGTAATACTGAGTATGAGAAAATGCAGAGGTGCAACAGTATCAGTGGGCTCTGAATACTGATTGCATATTTCTACTGTCAATCTACTGTCATTGAAGGATGTGAATTGGAAGAAATTTTCTATAACATCTAGTCTGTAGTTTTGCTTTAGGAGCTTCTGGTGTTCTCAGACAGTTTTTCTAAAAGAACATAGCAGGTTATCTCATCTGCGTATAAGATTTATGATGCAGCTGAGAGGGAAGAAAAGCAATGGAAAAACAGAAGCCATGGGTTCCAATTAGTCCACAAAGTAAACCATGTGGATATCCTGATACAGATGAGATGCTGGGGTTAGGACAGTAGGAACTTCAGTTCAAGACAGAATATGCATTGTCAGAAAAAAGTACTGAAAGCAGGTACCATTTCTATGTTTTACATTCTGCCAGATATATGGCTAGTGGGCAAGGTTTCTCTTTTAATTGCATGCCAGAAATGAACTGTGCTAAATTCTTACAGGGAGTTTCCCATTAGATAAGAAGCTAATAAATTAATGCTTTTTAGTCATAGAGAGCATTAATGTCATGTAATATGGTCTATTACAGTAAACAGCAAAATAATTAATATAGAAAAAATATATGAGATAATATTTAATTGTCATGCAGACAGGAGCTAAGAAGCAAAGTTGATTCTTGAATGTAAGTTCTTAGGATTTTCAGAAGTTGTCATGTTTAAAGACAGGAGGTAAAACATTTCAAAGTTTGTCTTTTTTGCAGTTTAGAATTTTGCCATGAGCTGGTCAAACATATCTAAGCAATAGTGTGTGCATTTTCACACGATCTTTGTTCTGAGTTGCCTAAGGGAAAATGATGAAAATATGTTATAATTTAAAACAGAATACAAAATTCTGCATGTCAATATTTTTCAGCACTTCTACTCCCAGATCAATTAAAGACTGCACTGTAAGGTTTTGTTATCACTTCTGTATTTCTTTTTCAATAGATAAACACAACATGTATTTCATTAGGTAGATGCTTCTAAAGCAGAGAGAGAAAGAGAGAGAGAGAGACTTATGCAGACACAGAAACATCCATGCTAAGATGCTTGTGAGATGCTTACCCAGACATTGCAGTCTGTGCTAGGTAAAAGCCATACCTCTGACCATCAGGCTGCCTTTTTTCAGCAAAAGAGAAGAATAAAAAAGTTTTGCATAAAAAAGAACTTTGATTTTAATAATATTTTCTTTTCACGGGTTCTAGTTGTAGTCGCATTTTAAAACAGTCATATTTAAACTAGTTTTAATTCCATATGTGTTGGTATGCAGACTGGAAGCAGCAATGACAGTTTGATTTTAATGTAATGAGTGACAGCTGTAATCTGATTAGTTCATAAATTTCTGACCTGACAGTTTTATTCCAGGTTTATTTTCTTTTACTTCTGACTGATTACAGTATGCACCTTTGTTTAATGCTGATGTTATACTGTTATTTTAATGACAGGACTTCAGTTGCAGAGTGCAATATATATTTTGCTGTTAAAAACACATAATAATACATATTGCATAAAAGCTAATGTGCGTTGATATTTTTGACAAACTTTTGTAGGGTATTTACTATAAAAGGTATGTGCAGAGATTTGCACAAGTAATTATAAATGCATGCAGGCATGTATGCACACACAGACACACACATATACAGACTGTTACAGGATATTTCTGTGCATGGATTTATCTCTCCCTCTCTCCCCATAATGAAATAGACAACCTAAGGTTTATGTATGTATCTTTGGCTTTTATTTCAAATAGCATTTTTAATGCTGAATGTTTCATAAAACAATGTGAGTAGTTTTCACAGGTGAATATTTTTAATGAGATTTGAATAATTGAATTTAATTGCAAACATGCATACATACAAGACTGTTAAGTTATTGGTAACACGATTTCAGGTATATTCCAGTTGTACATTTGCAGTGTGTGATAATGTAGAGTTTATATGTATGTAACAGTAAATCAGAATGTTTTTCAACTTTGGAAGATGCAGTAAGGAAAAAAGAGGTATTCTGTATGTCTAAATGGGCCCTTAGATATTGCAAAACATACCTGATTTTCATTTATTGCATTTCCAAGAAGGACAAAACCGAGAGTATTCAGATTTCTTTGTAAAATATTATTTTTATAGAGTGCATTTGTTCATGGGAAAATAACCAACAAGTAAGTTACATGTTTTACACTGACAGTGTAGTGGAATTATCTACTTACTTTGAGGGTAATGTGTATATTTTAAAATAGCAGAGTATTAAATTATGTAATTTAATATGGCCACAAACCAACTATTTAAAATAACATTATTGCTAAGGGGAAATGAAATATGCAATTCTAAATTCTGAAGTGCATGAAGTATTCTTTGGGAAAAGTTTTGACCAGATACACATTTTTCTTATTGTCACAAGGTAAACTGGAATCAGCAGTAAATTTAATCAGTGTTACAAGAGAGAAAAACTTGTCTTTAGATGTGTATTGTATCAAAAACTGTTATTTTCTAATATGCTTTCATAGAGTGGAGACTTAAAGACAGCAGAGGCATGTATCCAGAGCTACATAACCACAGGAAATACTTCACTGATTTCTGAGTGGAGTGAGAAACACTCATGGACTGATACATGATTCAGGCAAATTGCTAGGAAAGTCATCACTGGTCCAAGTTCTTGCTATAGTTAAATAAATAACTGAGGAAAGACAACAAGTTGTAATAGGAAAACATTCTGTTGTTTCTATTATTTATTAGCTAGAGTTAATATCTAAGCTGGTGAACAACGATAAGCTGTTATATGGCTGAAATACTTAAAGCTACAAAGTTTCTTTGTGCTTATAGTAAAAAGTGAGTGAAATATTCAAGTTATATAGCTCAGAAGATTCAGAGTTTTACACCTGGCTACCCATTGACTGTTAATCTGACACATTAGGAATAAGGTATGTTGTAATATATGGTAAGTTCCAGTAAAGGTATTTATTTTGTATTAGGAAATTACAGTGTTTTCATGCTTATTTTTTGGTCTCTAAAAATTGACATGAGTTTTGCAAAAGGATTTCAACATTAGTAAAATTATGGGTAGACATATGCTAACCAACGGAAATTGCTACTTGCGTCAAAGACATATGCTAACCAGCAGAAATTGCTAGTTGCATCAAACCAATGGTAATTAATGTATTTTAACTCTGTTCAGATCATCTTATACATGTACACATGTATGAATTTTCACACAAAGTTTTTTTTCTGAAATTAAAGATAACTAGATAATACTCTACAGGCTGCTTTCATCTGCATATTTTATCCTAAATGAGTTTAACGATGTGTCATTAGCTATTCTCACATTTGTTTGAGGAAACAAAATAATGAAACAAAAAGCAGGACTACGTACAGAGTTAAATGTGATGCATCAGGCAGTATAAAGGACATGTTTGTGTCTATGCATCAGAGGAATGGTTACTTAGGAAGTATGAGACACTTTTAGTAGTTGTAGTTTTATTTTATTTTAATACTAATAAAATGATTAAATACATTTATTAAAACAGCTTCCATAGGTCAAAATTAGCCTAACTGCCCTTGTGAGCCATTTTAAGCCTAACCAGTTACCCATGTGAGAATCAAACCCTGCATCTTATGGTTATACAGTAAGAACCTTAACCATTATACCAACCTCCCATTTGCTTACCTCTTTTTCAGAAAATGGTATCAGCAATAAGTCTGGAAGTTGGCACAGTGGATTAAGGCTGTGTATAATAGTTCCTGTAGTACAGGGTTTGATTTCTTCTCTCATTTTCCTGCCATGTGACATTGAGAAAGTCACTTAATTAGATATTGCTTTCAGAATGTTCCTGAAAACTATGTTTCCAGTTAGTCTACTTGATCGAAAAATGGATGTTATTAGGGCACAACAAACTTTTGATAGAATTCTATAATACAAAATATAGTTATTTTATGTTTACACTTACCAGATGCAGCATGTGCACATCATTTTCATGACATGCATGCTATGTGTATATGTTTTTTATAATATGCAAAGAATGTGTATATATGATTTTTACAACATGCACAGAATGTGCATATGATTTTCATGATATGCACAGCTTGGATATGGGGTTAAACAGCTTCATAGCTGACAGTATTCAGACATCAGCTTGAAGGGTAAAGTAACATGTTCATTGTAACATGTTGGTTAAAATGTACTATTACTGCCTGAGGAAAAAATAATAAAGTTTGATTAATGAAATTTAGAATACTGTAGACCAGACTTCAATGGGTAAAATATCATGGTATATGGGAATAAAACAATATTATAGGATGTTGCAGATTCTATTTAAAAAAGCAACAGTTTCAAATACATGCTTTAAATGCATGTCAAGATTAAAACAGGAAAATGTATGCTTAAACTTGGCTTGTGAAAGTGAACATATTTGGAGTAAATGCAAAACAGCCACATACGGCAAGGAATCATGGAGGTCAAGTCCTGACCTTTGTGACATGATGTCAAATAGACAAGTATTTCAGGAGTTAGCACAGTCAAAATGTATTTATTTTAAGTGAGAAAGCAGAGAGTGTGCGAGATAAAATACTGCGCATTCATTTCAGGTTGTGAAACGAGATTCAGAGATCATTTGAATAAATCTTAATAGTTGTAAATGTTCTGTATGTGAAAGGAGTTACTGGTTCACTATGACGTGAATAACCAATGTTTCCAAGTTGGGGAATAAGGACTTTTAAAAGGCTCTTACTTGTAGCATTTATGATTCTGATCTTGCTATGCTTCATGTGTACAACAATAATAAAATAGTACAAAATAGGTAGCACAAAATTAATAATAATGATAAGAGTATGCATGCATATAAACACGTGGAGTGAGTGGTACTATTCAAGTACTCCATCCAGAAGGTGTGATTCTAACCTAGTGTTTATTTTTCCTCTACTTCATGTCTATCATACTGAGTTATTTCTCAGTGCAGATTTGAGGATAAAATAATCATATGGTTATCTGATATAGCTTTTTTGCAGATTTCTTATATCCACCTTCTTGAATAGATTTTACACAATTTATCGATAAAGAATACATCAAGGAGGCAACTGTTAGAGGGGAAAAAGTACTAAAATGTAAATGTCAGAACAACTGTCAAAATGGATTTATGTATTTCAGACTAGAAACATGTTTATGTTCTGAAAAGTATGGGTACAGCAACTATATATTGCCACATTGAATAAAGCTCATAGTACTGCTTTGTTATGAAACAAAGGAATATTATGGGATGTTGCTTGTCTAAGAGGTAGTTTGGCCTTGTTTTGTTACATGCTCTATAATATATACTTCATTGTTTGTGTACTGCATGGATGAAATCATGGGAACATAATACTGCATATCAGAAAATTTAGAACTGGCAGGTTCTTGCTGTCAATCAAGGATGTGAATTATGATTGGAATGAATTTTCAGAGGATCTTGTTTAAATGTACTTAGTTCTGCCTTATTAGTTTAAATTATGTGAGATTACATTAGATTGTTAGTCTTTGCTTTATACTGCCAATCTACACTGAACAACAGTTGTTTTGCCTTAAACTGCTTTTGCGTCTTAGTGGATTTACTCATGACGGACAGAAATAAGAAACCTCTTAACAATATATAGTCATGTGGTACAATGAGTGCCTAGTTCATCATGTCTTCTAGGAGAATTATACTCTCCATTTCTGACAAAAATATATTCACTGTCTACCATAACATACGTCATTAATGTAATTAAATTATCTGCTTTGCTGAGTTCTTTGTTCTATAATTCCTTCTCTGAACTGCATTTAAGTTTTTCCTACATGAAAGGAGTTATAGTAACACTGTGCAGTATCCAAACATTAATACTCCAGTGTGTAGCAAAGCATCTTAATTTATAAACCTTTTTGCAGCTGGATATACCAGCTCCAAAATTTAATTTATACTTTGACTTACAGTCCACCATCTACATCTGTAAGTAAAATTAGGAACAATCAGACCCCCCATTCCAACTTCAGAGAGTCCACTTGAATCAGTGGGTGACTTTAATCCTTTATCTGCAACAGGCTCCTAACAGTCATAATA
This sequence comes from Protopterus annectens, assembly GCF_019279795.1. Lineage (NCBI taxonomy): Eukaryota > Metazoa > Chordata > Ceratodontiformes > Protopteridae > Protopterus > Protopterus annectens. The sequence goes on along the minus strand of NC_056733.1, from coordinate 1,703,974,698 downwards.
CAGACCCTACTTTCTCCATTTTATTACAAAATGCTGCTACGTTTCTTTTATTTTTTATTAGAGAATGTAAAACTCAGCTCAGAAATACTAAGAGTGACAATTCAAGTTGCTGATCGAATAAACTGCCTCTCACACAGGAAAGTTTTTATAGAGTTGGTGACCACAGCTGAGGCAAATTACATTCACCTCTTCTCTGAGATTTATGAATAACCACTCCAGATATACTGAGAAAATATGCCTAAAGAAAGAGCTGAGTTCACTGCCAACATAGAACAGGGCATGGGTTGATTAACCATGACATTTGACTATGTGGTAAGGGAGAATGTAGATTTCTTTCTAACAAATAGAATGTCATCTCAGTAACAGATTTATTTTCATTTATTTATTTGAGAGACTGAATGTAAAAATTTACTTTAATGCTGTTATGCCCATTGAAGTGAAAGTGAGTTGATTTCTAGTTTAAGATTTGTTAGCTTAACTTCAAGTAAAAATAAAATATACACAAAAATGGGTTATCTTGGCACTCACATTTTTGGTTATTGCCACAAGTGCTGAGATAACTTGTCATATGTCATTAAGGGGTTGAAGTCCTCACAATTAGAGGCCTTTCTTCTTCAACAGCCATAAAGCTGGCTACAAGGCATATTTATCTTAAGAAATGTGGGTTAGTGAAGATAAAAGGGTATGTGCTTTCATCATCATGAATTTTGTAGATAATATGGCTACCAGAAATGTTACAGAAAAGGGTAGGCTCATTGTCAGAGATGAAGACTTCTGTCTGTGATGTTTGCAGCCCATGTTGAAATAGCCATGTGATTACTGTAGGCCTAATCAGTGGTGATGAAACAGTGGTTCTGGCGAGCTCTTCTCTTGTGGAGAGAGTGTTTGGTTGTTTCCTGTCTGGCTGTAGTCCCTAGTAGAAGTTGGAGATTGCAGCTCAAACAGACAAAATAAGAGAAACAGAAGCAAATCGTCCATGGTATAGTATGAATATGTGGTTGCACATGCACACAGACTGCACTGATGATACTGCACAACATGCATGAGGACATGGGTTAAGGGGAGCTCCAAAGGGGGAAAGTTCTCTTCCATTAGGATGGAACAGTACCAGGCCATATTAATATCATTTCTGCCTTGCTGTAAAGACTTGAGGATGGATAAGAGGACAAGGGAAATGGTGCACAGAGAGGAAGAATAGAAATAAATATGAAACAAATTGTTAAAGAAAATTACTGGAGTACCATTTTCTGCTGATCCTTCTGTGGTATGGATAATGACCCCATTCTGTATACAAAAAAAAAAAAGTAAATGTCAAAGCTTTATTGATGAATAAACCAAAAACAAGAAGAGAACATATTAATAAAAAATAACTTTCAGATATGGAGAATTCGTTTTGTACAAGTCTTATGTTTTAAGCTATGATAATTAATCAGTGTACTGATTTTATCTTTAATGCAGCTTTGTGTTTTGTAAAGGTATTTAATTCTACAGTTTAATTGAATTTAAGAGTCTATAGAAGCCATCCTATGGTAAAACGTTATTGTGTATAAGGAAATAATTAGGTAAGTAGTGTAATAAGGAAATTAATCAGGTAAGCAGTGTGGCATTTTTAAATATTTTTTGACACTAAGGCATTAGCTGTTCTGCTTTGTAGTAATATCACACCAACAATACCGCATCCATTTTGAAGTTTATTATCAAATCAGTTTAAGGAATAAGTATTACACTGTGTGTCCTATGAGAAATTAAATGTTTCCCAACCTATGCTGATATTCAGAGATAGGAAACATACTTGCTGGTTTGATTAAAATAGGATTTCTTGCTCTGTGCTATACAGGGATAAAGCCCTGACTAGGACCCATAAGGCAAAATCCAGCCAGTGGCTTGGGTGCTGGACAAACTAGTTGTAGGAAGATAAGAGGGAGCAACTGGCAGTAGCTCGCTAATCCTGGGGGATGGAATGGTGGTTTTGGTTAGCCAAACACTGCCATGCAAGGCTTTGGCCAGGACCAGAGATGTAGTTTTAATAATGGTGACATTCATAGCTTATGGGTAGTAACATACATAAGCAAGGAAAGGATGTAGGTCATACTGTGGTAAGGTAGGTAAGTGCTCATGTCAACCACCACTGGCAAAGTTATGGACTTAGTTGAAATGTTCTCAGTGTGCTACTAAGGACACAAAACACTTCTCCAGCTGCCTGAATAATTGATACTATAGTTGGCTCTTACCCTCTATACTGAGAATACCCCATACATGAGAACTAACAGGCTCAAGCCACACTGGAGGAGGCCTTGTCTGCAGGACAGAGGCAAACGAAAAATACAGGAAATATATAAGATTTCTTAGCTTTTTATTTTGCTATCATAAATGATAATATTATGGACTTCATTAGCCATTATTAGGTCCTTCTACAGTCTGAAGCTCATTTATCTTCTTTTATAATATTTGCGTTGATCCAACAGAATGGGATAGTGATAGAAGGTCAAAAAGGATGAGGATGAAAAATAATAATAATAATAATAATAATAATAATAATAATAATAATAATAATACCTTGCAGGCTTCAAGCAGATTTTGGAGTTTTAATGCATGCTTGGTAGGCTGTGGGTAATTTTTGCCATCCTCTCCTATATATACATATATATATATATATATATATATATATATATATATATCTATATATATATATATATATATATATATATATATATATATATATATATATATATATCTATCTATATATATATATATATATATATATATATATCTATATATATATATCTATATCTATATCTATATATATATATGTATATATATATATATATATATATATATCTATATATATATATATATATACTAATCCATCTATCTATATACATCTATATATATATATATATATATATATATATATATATATATATATATATATGACTGGGTAAAAGCTTTCAAGTTCTTATGAAGACTGCAAATGGAGAACTGCACAATATTATTTAGCATTATGAGTATTTCTCATTAATGTGCACATTAAATGAAACAACTGGCTACATGAGCAGAAACATTATTTTGCAGAAAGTTTTGTAAACTATATGGCTACCTAATATTTAAAATGGTGTAAACTATTAATATACTTTGAAGTCTGAACAAACAGTTTGACATATACTGAAAGTGATTGAGGTTGCAAGAAATGAGGGCAATAGAGGGAATATTAAAGAATCTAAGGACCACTGAGGTATTTAGAAGTTTGATGTAATGAAAAAGAAAAGCTTAGCAAACAGGCTGACGTAAATGTCACTATGCGAAATATAGGATGTGCCAATATTACTGTGTCACTGAATCTATTTTTCCCTTTCTTCATGGACATCAACTATAGTCACCTCCAGCTCAGCAGAATTTCAGGATGTTGGTTCAATACATGAAAAAGCATTAGAAATGTTAATCACATAGACTCTGAGAAGACTGCAGGTTGATGGCTATTTTCTGATACTCTTGCATATGTGCTGTGCAAACAAAAATGTGAATCAAGTGAAACTGGAAGACGACTATGCTGAAATGAATTACTCTCTCCATCCATTTTATTTTTATTTAAAAGACAATGTTCAGAGTAACCACTGTATTAGACAATTAATTACGCTGTGACAATAAGCAGTTATAGACATAAAAGTGTACAAGGTGCACAAGGTACTTACAGAGAGATAACATGGCTGCCATGAAGAAACGTTCAGCACAGAACCTGAAACTGGGGACTTTGCTGTATGTATGGAATGTAAACTGATTCATTCTTTCTACAGCAATTTTTAAATTCTACACAGCCAGACAATGTTGAGTTTGAATGCAGCAATTAGGCTGAAGTAGTGTGTTATTATATATTATAATAACTAGTGCGCTGAGCACAGTATCTTAATACAAATAGATAAGTGGAGATATAGGAGTGAGATGCAGGTTGCATAGTAGAGGGTTGGGTAGGTTTCCAAATTAAAGTTTGCTTGGCTGACAAATTGCCCAACGTTTAGAGGCACCCTAAGACAGAGCTAGCAGAAAGAGAGAGAGAGAGAGAGCGAGAGAGAGAGATGGAGATACTTAATGTTTTGAAAGAGTATGTACAAGTTCACGTGATCATCAGTATGGCTGCCTTCATGAATCTGCTGCCAGACAGAGCTTTCTGCCAATCCGTTCCACTCTTCCCTCTTCCATGATTTATTAGTGATCATTTCCCCTAATAGTAGATTACTTCTGGGATTTTGCAGTCCTCTGGTTTAAACCTTTCCATAGTCATGCAGTTAACAGTGTGTCTGCAAGCAAGTCACTTCATGTCCTTTCTGTAGTGCAATACATCTAAATCTATAAATGGGTGAACGGGGGTTGCAATTCACTTCATGTCCTACTTGTAGTACAATACATCTAAATCTATGAATGGATGAACAGGGTTGCAATTAAAATAAGAAGCAGTATTTTTTCAAATTTGTGTAAAGTAAATGCATCATGAAACAGACTTAAAAGTTAGAGAATTATGTTAAAAGAATGAGAAATTAGGAGATGCTACTGGCATTTTTATTTATCTTCTTTAAATAGAGATAGAGCAATATATCCTGGTATGCTGTGTTTTCTTCTGGAAACAAAGTGCAGATTATTTATACTCTGCTGTTTTTCGGTATTGTACTTTTATTGTCCATTGCCTGCCCTGCTGTTGTGTTTCTGAGTGTTAATAAACTGTGGTGTTGTGTATTCTGTTGTAACAGGAGACATTTTTTTACTATAACACATTTTTATTGTTCCTTATCTGTCCTGGTTCACTGTGCTGTTTAGAGGAATTGAACTGTATTGTTGCATATTCTGTGCTTTCAGAAGAAAGTGCACTGTTACCATATCCATCATTTTTATTGTCCCTTGTCAGTTCTGGTTTACATTCTTTTCTGTTGATAGCAGTCTTCACTTCTGCATACATTATATCATGGTGCATAACTATAGGATGCTCTGATACTGCAGAATTAGTATGTTGTGCTTCAGCTGGAATGGAATTGTTATGTGGAGTCTTATTCTTCTGCTTCTTGCAGTTTTGATTATTTGCAGTGGGTAATGGCTTTCCTTTTTTTGAAGTGGTATTGGACTGTAAGAGAGAGAGGAGAACAGTGATTGAAAGGAAGTAAACAGACAGAATTCTGAAATAGCATGGGGGGGTGTAGTAAGCAAATAAACATCCTGGAGGAATATGATATAAATAAAGAAGCAAAACAGACCATGCATTTTAAGGGTTCTTTCCACAGGAAGTTTATAATGTGTAATATTTTTTGTTGGAGCAGCATCTGTCATTTAAGTTGCAGTTCTACTTATTTGGTGTTATAATACAGCAATATAAGGAATAAGATGAATAATTAATTTTCTAAACTAAGTATTAGCAACTCAGCAGGTAGCACACTCACCTTTGATGTCATAAGGATTAGAAGGCCTTGGGTTCTATCCCTACACCTTGTGCTTGGATTCATGTTGCAAAACTGATACTGCAGTGCCACATGGATGGAAGTACACTCTTGAAGTACCTTACATCAAATGAAATGCTGAATCAAAGTTTCACCTGCCAGAGGCAGTGGTAACTTAGGTTGATTCATCACAGTGAATTGTTTACAATGTATTACTCCCTCTAAAAGCAGCTCTGAATTCAAAAATAACCCCATGTTGGAATCATAATAAACAGGCTCCACAATAAAAGAAAAAAATAGTGCTGTCAAAAACAAATTTAATTCCAAGATGCCTGTGATGTCCCCACTCTGGGCCAGTAATCAAGGAGCCTGAATCCTCACCACTAACATTGGAGACATTGGAGAGTGGTGTTCATTTGGAATACAAATGGATACACTCAGCATTTCCAGAAGCAGATCTCTCTGCATCAAGCACAATTTCCCTTAAGAGCATACAGGGAACACACTCAGCCTGGGGTCCTCTCCCTGTCTCTCCCCAGGTTCCCAGTAAGGCTCCCCACTGGCACAGCTTCAGAGTTAAGTCCTCAGCCGAGTGCCCAAGCCAAGTTCTTTACCACGTGCCTCTGCCCAAGTAGCTGACACGCACACTCTTTGAGATTTAATTTACACATACACACACACACACACACACACACACACGCGCACATACACACACACACACACACACACACACACACACACACACACACCTTGGCAAGACTGATACAGATTACCTGCTCTACCAGCTTTGCCCAGACTATAAAGTAGATTCACTGACACCAGTTAGTTACTATAAGGCTCTTAAAAAGGTATCCAATTATACTGAGTGAAATTAATATTAATACAAATGGTAATGTTGACCAAACAGCCAGGCTTTTAGGAGTGTCCAGAGTTATCACCAAATAAATATGTGAAAATACTCTCAAAACCTAAATATTTTATAAAAAGGACCAGCCACAGTGAAAAAATTTAAATATATGAAATAATACATAATAAAAAACATGAAAATACTAAATATCTGTATACAGTAAACACCACAATCACATCAAAGGAAATATTGAAAATAACACTGATGGAAAGAGTTACACCGTTCCAGAAAAAAAAACAATTTTTAACTATTCGTATTGTATTTTCCTGACTAATCTAAATAATTACTGTTCCTACATACTGAATAGAGCAAGGCAAGGTAATGTGGGTGAGTGGTCCCTGTTGTCAGAACCAAGATAGAATACAGAATGCTGAGAGCAATTTCTTACTAATATCTAAATATTATTCCAGAGTTGATTACACAGTGATATCGCATCTGGCTATCTGACTCTGTTTCCCACACTATCCCCCATCATTACAAGCTGACAGGATTTTAGCACCTATTTGTTACCATACACACAGATAGAGCTTTGCTCATATATGGTGCAGCTGCTGGAAGTAATAAAACCATAAATCCATTCCACCCTTCCTACAGGAGCTACAACCTATTCTCTAGCACATACATTGCATATCTGACTCCATGCAAAACTGTGGGATAAGGGTGTATATTACATAGTCAAACAAGCAGAATATCGACTAACCTTTAATCGACACATATATTTTGAAGCTGCACATCATAGAATGGCCAAATCATTGATTCCTTTCCAAGGGAAAGAAATTGATTGGCCAACTATGCACATCACATAAAAACAAACACTATAAGGTGGGGGGCTGTGCCCCCCACACTCTCCTAATTAAATATACTAACCCCAAGATCACACTACAGTTGGGAAAAGGGCAGATTTAAAAGACTGGCCAACTGAAATTGATTGTTTGGCCATTCGCTGAACTGCAGCTTTGACACATATGTGTCGATTAAGGGTTAGTCGAAATTCTGCTTGTTCGACTATGTAATATAGACCCATGGGATAACATCTTTATGGCTTAACTCATAAAGTAATTTAATTTCAAGAATATTTTTTCCAAAGTCAGGTGGATTAACCTCTTCTCTCCCAGTATATGCTGTTACAACATATACATTTAAATAGTTACAATAATGCATGTACATTTCTTTTCCTTCCAGCAGGGCACACTGTTGATACATTTTAACACAGGCAACTCTCCCAAATACATTTTCAGCACAAGCATCCGTACAAATAAGTTTGATATACAAATGACATATAATTATTTACAAAATTCCATCTAGCTGTGCTGGCACATATTACACATCCACTGCCCTACTTCTGTTGGCATGGCTAGCAAAACCTGCTATCGTCACAAGTAAAAGTAAATAAGGATCTCTGAACTCTTTTCAAATCAATCAAAACCAGATATAGGTAAAGATAGCCTCTCATGTGGAAGATAGTCACAAAGTCTTCTTTAACTATGTTAGAAACCACAGAAAAAATGCCTAGCACTGTGCAGAATAAATGGTAAATGTTATCACATACATGGACCCAGAGGATATTGCCAAACTACCAGTAGAAAAATTTAGCTCAAATTTCACCCCCCAACTCCAATGCTTTCAAATCCAATGCCTGAAAATACACCTTTCCACACCTCCTAAGAACAAGTACTCAAGGTGCTATTGAAGGTCAGGAGCACTACTTTTGTGGGACCAGGCAACATTCCAGGCTGCTTGTTGGTTAGCTTGAAACATAACTTGTCAGACACCCCCCCCCCCCCACAGACACTATTAAATATACTCAATACAGGCTTCATGCTGAATGAATAAAGGACAGCAACTGTCATTCTCTTGAAAAAAGGTGGGGATTCAATGGACCTGGGTAATCATAGACCCATAAGCCTGACCAGCCTCATATGTAAGACTGTGGAAAGGATCATTATGGATTTAATAAATAAGGCTATAGGCATAACTTTCAACCTCTTAGGGCAAAATTCTGGACCAAGCCACAGATAATGGGGGGGGGGGGCAAAGGTCCACAAATGGGGACACTTTTAAATATTGCTCTTCAAACTTAGAAAGTTGATATTATAACAGGGTTTGTGTTAGCATGAATTTTCTGAAGGATATGAAGTCTGAAACTCAAATCTCTACCATTATTTTCTGACTTTAGTTCTCATTGATTTGCCAGAAAACACCATTTTATGAGAAATGGACCAAAAATATCAGTCAAAAATCTAGACAGTTGAAAGGTATGCATATAGATAACCTACAGACTTTCAACACAAGCCAGTTCAGATTCCTCCAGGGCAGAGCTTGCCTTCATCAGTGCACACTGCTTATCTAGACCTTTTAAAGGCATTCAGGACCATCTCATAATCAGGTATCATAGACAAACTCTCCAGGTTAAATTTACTCCCTATGTAACACATTGGATAGCAAATAGGATCACAAATATAACTCTTGAAATAAAGGTGGTAGCTCTGTCTCCTGCTAAAGAACTGTCACTAGTAGTGTACCCCAAGGATCAGTCCTTGGACCACTCTTCTTTATTATTTACTTATTGAAGATCAAAGCTAATCTTAAGGGTTTGTGGATCACCAAGTTTGTAGATGTCTGCAAGCTTGGTGCCATCATAAACTCCCTATGATCCTCCAGGAGGGCCTGTCCCAAACAAATAGCTGGCATCAAAACCATTTACCAAGACTAAATGTTAAGAAATGTATAGCTGTACCCTTCGCCACACATGACTTCCTTTGTAACCATTGTACTGACAACACTCCCATGAAAACTGATCCTGTAGTCAGGGATCTCAGAACCTGTGATGGCATTGAACTGTCTTTTGATTACCATATACCCACTTTTTCATCGCACAGCTTATATCTAAAGGTATGGAGTCCAGGTCCAGGTCCAGAGATGTAATTATTCCACTGCACTCAGCACTCATAAGGCCAATCATCGAGTATAATGCCCTTTCTGTATGTATTTATCCAATTGATTGTCACAATGGGAATGACCACAATGCTTCCTCACTATGAAAGTCAAAGGCCTAAATTGTAAAAACTATGTTTGCCATCTCAAAACCTTGCCCCTCTTCTTGGCATCCTGTAGGCTACTGAGAGGCTACCTCTGTCTCAAATGTAGAGCCTCAAAAGACCCCATCCTTTTAGACCTGTTACACATTTGCACGTCCAATGGTGGCATAAACAACAGTTAAAGGATCTCAATCTCATCAACAACATAAATAGAAGATATTGGAGGTATAGGTATGCATCAGAGAAAATTTTGTTTCTTTGGAGCTATCTTCCACTCATCATAAAGCAAAGTGTTTCTCTCATTCTATTCAAATGTAATTTGGATGAAGGGATGGGTAACCACAAATCCATGACTGATGGAGCACCCTTGTCCATCATGGGCACAGCAACATGTAAATGTCTGAAAATATCCTTGTTCTGCCTGTTGTACCTGATCTTGTGCTCAGGATATAAGGGGTGAAAACTACCATGGTAATTTAAGGTTAGGCTTCTTGATATTATTACATATCAATGACTAGCAAGTACCTACAAATGTATAAGCCAATCAAAGGAAGGATAGAGATTTTTATTAAAAACAATTTAAAATTGCAATATCAAATTTTAATTATACAGAGGCTTCAAGAAAACCTGCAATGTAGTCTCACCTTTTTATAACACCACTTCATATTCTTCATCATCCATAGCTCTGCTCATATATCTTCTTATTTCATTGATAGTTTTTTATTTTCTCATTTCTGCTTTACAATAAAATATATCTTCTTATTTCATTGATAGTTTTTTATTTTCTTATTTCTGCTTTACAATAAAATGCATACTGTCCTACCCAGATTTTCCACAACATCTTAACAACCACTTTGTCCAAATTGGAAAACCTCAGGCCCAAATGTAGTACCTAACTTCTGGATAAAAGTATTATCATCTTTACCTGAAGATTTAGCCCTGAGGAAGAACTACTTATATGCATATCCCAGACACCAAGCTGGTTGCCAACAGGAAAAATGATATTCCTCTTTAAGAGTGACCCTGGAAGCTACCCTAAGAAGTATACACCAATAACTTGCCATCTGATGATGTATAAACTATATACTGGAATTGATGCCGGTATAGTTTATAGTAATTTAGAAGAAAACTCAATCATGGTAATAGCACAAAAGGGTAACAAAAGAAAGCCATATGGAACAAAAAATCACTTGTTAAATAAAGTCATAATGGAGAATTGTAAAAAGAAAAAGAATCTAAGCATGGCATGGATAGATTACAAAAAAGCATTTGACAGCATCCCACATTCATGGTTAAAGGAGTACTTACAGATGTATAAGATACACCCTACAATGATCAATTACATTAAAGTGACCATAAAATAGTGACAAACCACTTTGCAGCTAAGCCATGATCATCATCATCTTCTTTTGGCTGTTCCCGTTAGGGGTCGCCACAGCAGATCACCTGTTTCCATTTCTTCCTGTCCTCTGCATCTTGCTCTGTCACACCAACCACCTGCATGTCCTCTCTCACCACATCCATAAACCTTATCTTAGGCCTTCCTCTTTTCCTGTTACCTGGTAGCTTCATCCTTAGCATCTTTTTCCCAATATACTCAGCATCCCTCCTCAGCACATGTCCAAACCAATGTAATTGTGCCTGTCTGGCTTTGTCTCCAAACCTTCCAACCTGGGCTGACCCTCTAATATACTTATTCCTAATCCTGTCCACCCTCGTCACACCCAGTGCAAATCTTAACATCTTTAATTCTGCCACATCCAGCTCAAACTCCTGCCTTTTGTCAATGCCACTGTCTCCAACCCATATAACATAGCTGGTCTCACTACCCTCTTGTAGACCTTCCCTTTCACTCTTACAGGTACTCGTCTGTCACAAATCACTCCTGACACTCTTCTCCACCCACTCCATCCTGCCTGTACTCTCTTCTTCACCTCTCTTCCACACTCACCATTACTCTGAACTATTGACCCCAAGTATTTAAACTCATCCACCTTCACCACCTCTACTCCTTGCATCCTCACCATTCCTCTATCCTCCCTCTCATTCACACACATATATTCTGTCTTAGTCCTGCTGACCTTCATTCCTCTTCTCTCTAGAGCATATCTCCATCTCTCCAGGGTCTCCTCCACCTGTTCCCTACTCTCACTACAGATCACAATGTCATCTGCAAACATCATAGTCCACGGCGACTCCTGTCTGATCTCATCTGTCAACCTGTCCATCACCATTGCAAATAAGAAATGGCTCAGAGTTGATCCTTGATGTAACCCCACCTCCACCTTAAACGCATCCATCACTCCCACCGCAGACCTCACCACTGTCACACTACCCTCTTACATATCCTGTACCACTCTTACATACTTTTCTGACACTACTGACTTCCTCATACAATACCACAACTCCTCTCTAGGCACCCTGTCATATGCTTTCTCTAAGTCTACAAAAACACAATGCAACTCCTTCCGACATTCTCTGTACTTCTCCATCAACACTCTCAGAGCAAAGATCACATCTGTAGTGCTCTTTCCTGGTATGACACCATACTGCTGATCACTAATCATCACGTCCCTTCTTAACCTTGCTTCCACTACTCTTTCCCCTAACTTCATGCTGTGACTGATCAGTTTTATCCCTCTGTAGTTACTACAGCTCTGCACATCACCCTTATTCTTAAAAATCGGTGCCAAAACACTTTTTCTCCATTCCTCAGGCATCCTCTCACTTTCCAAGATTTCATTAAACAATCTGGTTAAAATCTCCACTGCCATTTCACCTAAACCCCTCCATGCTTCCACAGGTATGTCATCTGGGCCAACAGCCTTTCCATTCTTCATTCTCTTCATAGCTATCCTTACTTCCTCCTTGCTAATCCATTGTACTTCATGATTTACTATCCCTACATCATCCAACCTTCTCTCCCTCTCATTCTCTTCATTCATCCACCCCTCAAAGTACTCTTTCCATCTCCTCAACACACTCTCCTCGCTTGTGAGTATTTTGCCCTCATTATCCTTTATCACCTTTACCCGCTGCACATCTTTCCTAGCTCGGCCCCTCTGTCTAGCCAATCGGTACAGGTCCTTTTCTCCCTCCTTAGTGTCCAACCTTTCATACAACTCTTCATATGCCTTATCCTTAGCCTTCACCACCTCTCTCTTTGCCATGCACCTCATCTCCTTATACTTCTGTCTACTTTCTTCATCTCTCTGACAATCCCACTTCTTCTTTGCCAACCTCTTTCTCTGTATACTCTCCTGTACATCCTCATTCCACCACCATGTCTCCTTGTCGGCCTTCCTCTGTCCAGATGTGATACCAAGCACCTTTCTAGCCATCTCCCTTACTAGCTCTGCTGTAGTTACCCAGCTATTTGGTAACTCTTCACTGCCACCCAGTGCCTGCTTTAACTCATCCCTGAACTCCACCTCATAATTACCCTTTTTCAATTTCCACCACTTGATCCTTGGTGCTGCCCTCACACTCCTCCTCCTCTTCTTGATAACCAAGGTTATCCTACAAACCACTATCCTATGCTGCCTAACGACACTTTCTCCGGTCACCACTTTACAGTCTCCAATCTCCTTCAAACTGGCCCTCCTACATAAGATATAATCCACCTGTCTGCATCTTCCTCCAATCTTGTATGTCACCCTATGCTCCTCTCTCTTGTTAAAATACGTATTCACCACAGCCATGTCCATCCTTTCCGCAAAATCCACTACCCTCTGACCTTCTGCATTCCTTTATTTAACACCATACCTACCCATCACTTCCTCATCCCCTCTGTTTCCTTCACTAATATGCCCATTAAAATCTGCTCCAATCACCACTCTCTCACCCTTGGATACAGTCATCACCACTTCATCCAATTCACTCCAAAATTTTTCTTTCTCATCCATTGCACACCCAACTTGTGGAGCATATGCACTAACAACATTCATCATTACACCATCAATTTCCAGCTTCATAAACATCGCTCTATCCGACACTCTTTTCACCTCCAAAACACTCTCAGCATACTGTTCCTTCAGAATAACTCCTACGCCATTTCTCCTCCCATCCACACCATGATAACTCCCAGAAAACAAGAAAGTGTAAAGACTTGTTATCTTCTTTATGTCGATGATTTAAACCTGTATAGATCATCAGGTGAGGAGATGAAAGAAAAACTGCAAGTGATCAAAACTTTCTCAGATGATATAAGAATTTTGTTTGGTCTTGACAAATGTGCAAAAGCAACATTTAAAAGAGGAAAGATGCAGCTCCAAGAAAATATCAATCTGGGATAGGAATGTGATATAAAGGAACTTGAGCAGGACAGTGTGATGAACATTTGGGAACTGATGAAGGATCTACAATAAACCATGAACTAAATTTGAAAAAACTCTGGAAGGAATATTTCAGAAGACTAAAATTAATATTGAAAACAGCATTGACTTCTAGGAAAAAAGTCAAAGCTATAAATCAATCTGCTCTTCCTGTTCTAACTTACAGTTCTGGGGTGATTGACTAGCATCAAAAGGTATTGGAGCAGTTGAACAGGAAAACAAGAAAGATGCTTCATGCTTATGATTTGTAAAAATCATTGTATACTAGGATTATATATTCCTTGCTATGAAGGAGGTATGGGCTTCCTACAAACTTGATTACATGTATAGATCTGCAATCATAGGACTGCATACATATCTGCTGACCTCACAAGATCCAAACATAGTGAAAGTTTTAAAACATGAGGAGAACAAGTCTAAGATGACTTCCCTGCTTAGTTTAGCAGAAGCATATTGGTGTCAAGTGGTAATGGAAAGCAAACCAGAAGTAGAATAAAATCAGGCAGCAACTGAATTTGCTAAAAACAAAAGAGAGTATAAGGTGAAAGATAAGATGAGAAGGCAGGAAACGTGGAAAAGGAATAAATATAACTGCAAGTACATAAAACTCCTGGAACAACCTCATGTCAATCAGGATCTGGTGCAAGAATGGTTAAGGAGAGGTGAATTTAAAACAAAAGATGAAAGATTAATATTATTGGCCCAGGACAGTGGACTACATACATGTTGGTTTACAAAGTCCATTGAGCATGTGGGAGAAACAGACAAATGCAGGTTTTGTAAAACAGAATTGGAAACAGTTACACATCTTGTTGCTGGGTGTGATACACTAATGGCAGAGGGCTTGTATACTGAAAGGCATAATAATGTGGCAAGACTGTTGCACTGGGATTGTGCAGACATTATAATATTGAAGTAGCTGAGAAACATTGGAAATATGAGCCACAAAATATTATAGAGAATGATGAAGTTTATGTCACATGGGATCACCCATTGCCATCAGTTAAAAAAAATAGATGTGAGAAAACCAGATATAATAGTCTATGAAAAGAAGACAGAAGTAGTATTGATCAATGAAATTGCTACACCCACAGTAATTATATAGAGAGAGACACACAAAGTCATAAAATATCAGGACTTGTAGGTAAAAGTGAGGGCAATGTGGAAGAAAGGCAGTTCCAACAGCAGTAAGAGAAATGGGTCTCATAAAAAAGAATTTACTGTCATAATTAGATATGCTGCCAATACATATAACTCCATATGAATTGCAGGAGATGATACTGGGCACATTGTAGGTGCTGCAAAGAGCACTTGTGGCTAACATCAAAGATTTAAACAATACATTAACCAATCATTTTAGGAGACTTTAACTGTGATTGGTCCTCTATTAATACAAATAATCCTTCATCTCACATTAATATTCATGGCTTTACTCAGCTAATCAACAATCCCACAAGAATCAATAAACCCAATAACAAAGAAAGTATTTTAGATTGGATTCTTATTAACAAACAGCAACAAACATATACAATAGAAATTTTGCCTGATGATGTAAGTAATCATTCCTTAACTTACATCATAAGACAAAAGAGTGACATTAATTACACCCCTACCTACAGGGTTTCACGTCGCAAGAAGCACTTCAACCCATTATTATTCAAAAATGAATTAAAAGCCTGTAAATGGAATCTTCTAAAAACCCTAACCCTGGAAGATGCTATCGCACATTTCAATACCAAATTCCTATCAATCCTTGACCAACATGCTCCAAAACGATCTATCAGAGTTAAATCTAAACCTGCCCCTGGCTGTCCAAAGAGACAAGACAAAAAATAATACTTAGGAATAAATCTTGGGCTAAATGGAGAAATACAAAAACTACTGCAGACCAACAAGCCTTTAGACAGTTAAGAAATAGCACTAAAAAAGCTGTTTTTACAGATAAAAAGAACTATTACTGTAAACTACAGCAAACTCATCATAACAACCCCAAAAGGTTCTGGTCAACCCTAAATTCACTCCTACACCCAGGCCACTCTAGTACACCTTCACTTTCAGGGCCCGAAAAGAATACCTCACATCAAACTGCCAATGCCTTTAACTCCTTTTTCACAGACACTATTAATTCACTAGCAAGTCATCTCACAATAGACAAATCTAACCTTCCTACTGGTACATCTACTAATCTCCCTATATTCCAACTACAACCCATCTCTACTTCCTACATCCTAAAACTCATCCAAAAACTCAAACCTTGTACCCCATCTGCAGATCAGTTACCATCTGAATACCTTCAAAAAGCAGCTGAAGAAATTGCTTATCCCATATCTCTCCTTATAAATAGAACCATCAATGAAGGCACCATCCCTGCTATCTGGAAAATTTCCCACATAATTCCTTTACATAAAGGAGGTAGCTCAAATGACTATTCTAACTATAGGCCTATTGCACTCTTATCACCCTTAGCAAAAATTATGGAGAAAGGTATTCATCATCAGCTAATGCACCACTTAACTCAATATAACTTACTAGCCAACTGCCAACATGGCTTTAGGCCATTTCATAGTACTACAACAGCTCTCCTATCTTTTACCGAGTGTATAAATTGAAACCACAATAATAGTATTCTGTCATCAGCACTCTTTATAGACCTGTCAAAAGCCTTTGACATGGTAAACCACAATATGCTCATAAAAACCCTTGAATCCCTCTCTCTAGATACCAAAGCTATTCAATGGTTCACTTCCTACCTTAATAACAGGCAACATGCAGTTCTCTGGGATAATACACTTTCATCCCTTCTGCCAGTCTCTCTTGGAGTCCCACAGGGGTCCATCCTAGGACCTCTCCTCTTCTCTTTATTCATAAATGACTTACATGCAGCAATACCTCAAGCTACATGTATTCAATATGCAGACGACTCAACACTCATATGCTCTGCTAACACCTCCTCTGAACTACAAACTCTAACACAGAATGTATTTAGCACAGTTGAGGCATG
Source organism: Protopterus annectens (assembly GCF_019279795.1). Taxonomy (NCBI): domain Eukaryota; kingdom Metazoa; phylum Chordata; order Ceratodontiformes; family Protopteridae; genus Protopterus; species Protopterus annectens. The sequence goes on along the minus strand of NC_056733.1, from coordinate 1,703,958,001 downwards.
GTTCTTGAAACACTGCCTCCTTTTGAATGCCAGTAAAACCAAACTCCTGCACTTCAGGCCTAATATTAAGTCCCCCCTCATAGACTTCTCTATTACTTCCAACAATGGCACACATATAGCCCCTGACTCTACCACTATGCTATTAGGTATTATAATTGACAATAACCTCACTTTTGATAATCACATTAATAACACTATTAAAACCATAAATAGAAAACTCGGCTCCTTATATATAATTAAAACATTTTTAACTCCACAGGCCAAAATCACACTTGCTCACTCTCATCTTATTTCTACTCTTCTTTATGCTTCATCCATATACACTAACCTAAAGAAAAATAACCTCACTAAACTAGCAAATGCATACTATAGCATTGCTAGATTTGCCACAGGAAACCCATTTAGAACTCACCACTGTCAGAATCTACAACAACTAGACTGGCTAGAACTAAAAAATACACTATTACTCTCCCAACTTACCTTTGTTCATAGGATATTTTACCAACCAAAAAATACCACTATACTTTCTGACCTTATTTCTCCATATTCTAACCTAAATTCTTTACGCTCCTCTAATAAACTTATTGTGAAGTTAAGTAAGTCCAATAACATAGCAGGTGACTCACTTTTCTCCAACACCATAGGTAAATACTGGAATCTTCTACCGACCACTCTAACTTCTACCTCGTCACCCTTCCTCTTTAAACAAAAGCTCAAACAACATCTAAAAACACTCTGGCTATGCCCATGCATCAATCCTGACTAATCTTATGATTCTACTAATTACTCTTCTCTGAATCACCCTCTCTCACCTCTCTCTACTCACTCTCCTTGAGTAGACTTTCTCTAAATCACCCTTGTTAATTAGCCTCTGTTATGAATTAATATAGAATTCTCTATGGTTTATACTTACTTAATCAATTATACTCTTCATGAATGTTTTACTAAAGTATAACTCCCCTATCTTGTACTGTAAAGAAAATTAGAGTAAGTGTCCTTCCAAATATATATTTTCAACTAGTATAATCTAGATTAAACCTTATTTCTGTTGGTATTTTACTAACTACTTACTTTCTTTATGTAAATGACTTGTTTGTATTAACTTCAATGTGGAGCTTTTCTCCCCGGGCCTCTGCTGAAAATGGAAATGTATCCAGTTGGACTAGCCCGGTAAACAAATGTAAAATAAATAAATAAATAAAATAAATAAAATACCAATTTCATTTAATCATACTTTGACTTAGGAATGGGGTCCATTCCTGTCATGTCACTGGAAAAGCAAAACACTTGGAGAAATTAAAGCATGAGAATCCATATAACAACATCCCACCCTGTATAACTTTTAAATTCAGTTTTATTCAGTAAGCCTCCTTAAACCTCTGATGCCCAGTTTTCTTTGCATTGCTTTCTGCAACCTTCCTACTCTCCTGGATTACAAGGAAACATGTTACAAAGTTTCTCAAGATGTAGCACGTTTCTGCTAAACATTTCCTCCCTCTATCCCAGTTATCTGCCAAATACCAGGTCTGAACCATGTTACTAAACACTTAGTCTCCATAACTCGATTTTCTTAACTAATTCTCAAAACTCTCCTTGCTCATTATCTTTTTTCACTTGCTTCACAGATTTTCATATTTTTTCAGTACTGCTGACATCTACTACTTATAATAGCAGCAAGCCTTTCTTCAGTGTAACTTTTAACTATACCTCATAAAAAAAGAAATTTGCACTGATGAAAAGAAAACTACCAGATTAAAAATCTTAATTCCTCCTTATATCTCTTTCCTGCATAACATTCCTTTTTTAGGTATAATTGAACCAACATCTCAGTAATAATTCCAAAAGCACATTCATTATTTCTATTGGTAATTGCCTTAGTAGCATATAAATCTCGCAGTATATAACCCCAACCCCAATATAACTGATACTTTTACAAATATACTTTTCTGGGGTCTATATTATGATGTCAAAAGATGGGTTCACCGAACACGTCTTTATCTACACATAAATATCGACCTTTTCAAATGCCGAATGGCCACATCAGCAAATTTTTTCCCAGGGGAAAAAAATCACTCAGCCATACACAAATAAACCAAATGTTCAAACCCTACATAGTGGGGGACTTCTACCCCCACATCCCCCCCCTAACTAAATATACCAACTTCGAGAACCCATTACAGTGGGGAAAAGGACAAATCCTTGGTAATGGCCAAGCAAATTTTTTCCCCTGAGAAAAAATTCGCTGAAGTGGCCATTTGGCATTTGAAAAGGTCGATATTAACGTGTCGATAAAGACGTGTTTGATGAACTCATCTTTCAACATCGTAATATAGACCCATTTTTCTGAATAGGATTAAAAATTAATATCCATGCATAATCCTTCTTCCTTTTTATAACTTTCTTTCAGCTATTCATCAAACATTTTTCCTCAAGTGTAGGTGCCTGCTGTCTTAAAACTCTTAAAAAATAATCTCTTTCTCTCTGTATTCTACTTTTCTCTTTTTTCCTAACCACCATTTCAATCCTGTTTAGAGATACCTTTTTCATTTAGGAAGACATTGCCTATCTTAAATAGTCTTCCTAAACTTTTTATGTCACTCCAATAAGATGATATAATCAGTGAAAATATCCTAGCAATAGATATTAATACAGGGATAATACAATATTTATGTGAGACAGAGAGCAGACATATGTTTTATTTATCACAACTCTAAGTATGTCATTAAATATTTGTTCTCTCTCTTCCCATGTAATCCTTCACTATAAGTCGCCCTTTGTTGTGCAGTCTCAGAGTTAGTATATATACAGAGATGCAATAGTGTGAGGTGTGCAATGCAGCCCTGTAAAACATTATTTTTAAGAAAAACTGACAGTGTTGGGTTTGCCAGAGGTGTCACTTTTTAATCTCTTTTAAACATTTCTTCCTCTTTACTGTATTACTCCTTCTTTCCTTTATTTCTCTAATGTCATGAGAAAACCTTCCATCTTATCTTTGAACCTTCTTCTGTTATCATTTCCTTATCCTATCAATTTTCTTTATGCTCTTTAACAGGCTTTACATTTAAAATAACTCACCTATCAACCCAAACAACCTATATATATATATATATATATATGTTTTAAAACTAAATGCTCTCACAAAATAATCCTCTTCTAAGTCTACTTTCTGTTAATTCATGCTTCATTTTAAAATATCCTTATCTGGCACTTCTTCCACATGCTTATCTTCCAATTCTACCTAAATGCTTTATGGTCACAGAATGTGCATACAACATTTCTACACCTTACCCTGCACAGATATTTATTCCCAAATACAATGTCTATCCTTATCTCCAAATCACTATTATAAGCATTTTCTGCTATACCAATACATCCCTTCTCCACCTTTATTAATATTTCCCTTAAGTTTGCATCATTTCACTTACTTCACCTTGCAACCATTTCATTACATTGAAAGTTTCCATCACAAAAGATACCATGCTGTCCAAACATAAAAGTATGATATTATGGCACAATATTTGACTCTAAACCAACTTCATGAATCCATTCTTGTATATCAGTCATACTATCCTTTCTCTCTCTATACCAGATCTGCATCAAAGGCCCTTCCTATAACCACCATAGCTGTGTTAATAAGTTTGAAACCATTTCTTTTCTTTTTGAGCACACTGACCCTTCCAAAACCAAACACAGTTTTCACCTAACTCTAGATCCATTAATTATTTTTCTATCTCTCTTTTTCCAACAAAATGAGCATTTGGTAAGCATACAGTGTATTCCAACTTTTTCAACCAATCCCAAATTCCATCCATGTGTATTTAGTTTTGATATTGTTCACGTTCATATTAATACCAAATCCATTTTGATAATAGATTTTATCTTTTTTTTCCCATTTCTTACTCTGCCCCATACTTCCATCCCTTCTTCTATCACTTTCAGCATCTCCTTCGCCTCTGGATTATGTAGCATCTCCCTCTGTAGTCAATATTTCAAACCTGTTTACATTATACATTTTCCTCTCCTCATTTAACTTTTTAATGTTATTTTGTCTACCTAAATCCCTCTCCTTCATCATTCCCTTAACTCAGATATGTTTCAGTGCTGCATTTCACACAGTTTTTCATTTTCCCACATAAAAACATTTTTTGCTGTATATCAAATAATATTCTTTTCCTGGCTTAAATACTTTCAGCATAAATATTTTTATTTCCAACATTTTAAGGTCATATTGGTTTCTCATCCTCCATCCTAAAGCCTGTCTCTGTGCCTTTTTTTCATGACATACTTCTGTTTTTTTCAATTGTTCATTCAATAAACCATGCTCTATTTGATGCATACATTGCCTTGTAATCTGCCAACATTGCACAAGTTCTTCTATTTTCAGACAGATTATGCCATAGACATTTTCAGGGGTTTACTATTTTATTGATTTCTAGAAATTACACCACAAATCTTCAAACTAAGCTCATGTATATATGTTCATGCTCAATATACACCAAAGCTGTGACCTTCTGTATCTGAAATATTGAAGGTTTGATGACAATTTCCCAGAAAACTTTCACTTGGACACATACACATTTAAAATAAGGTGCAATTCTTATTTGCAAACTCTGCTATATTTCCTTCATATTCTGTTTTTTCCCTCAGTGCATGTGGTTCTCTTGTTGCTATTCTGTGATGCCTGCACTTTTCTATCTAGGTATCACGTATTAATATTGTTGGTCACCTCTTGGTCATCATCATAGCTTTGCCAGTACGCTGCTCAACTTCCACTGTTACTCTGTCAGGTATTTTATTTTTTCCAGCTATGACAGTGCCTTATCAGTTACACCTATCAACTCATTTCATCTTTCAATGTAAAATATATTTCTCTTACCTTTTTTTCCAGTCTTCAAGGTTCCTTTTGAAGAGGGCCAAAGAGGCGCTCTGCTTGACAGGTATGGGCAGTCTATTCCAGAGTCTGGGGAGTCTCTGGGTCAGGAACCTATCCCTCCAGCATGTTTTGTTCATTGTGATAATAAGGTTTAGATCCCTGGAGCATGTGTCTCTGAGGGATTAGGATTTTTTTAAGTGTAGCATGTCCAGCAGCTCTGGGTTTGACATGACCTTGTATGTTAAGCAGAGATCGCCTCTGAGTAGACGATATGCGACAGAATATAGGTGTAGTTTTTTTAGACGGTCAGCATAGGGCATCTGCTTTAGGCCTGTGATTTTTTTAGCGAGGTATTTCTGAGGCCTTTCCAGTTGTTGCAGATGTCTTGAGAGGTACATACCAAACAGGGCGTTGTGTTCTATAATGGGTCTAATGAGGGATGAGTACAGTGGGACAATGACCTCCTTTTTTCTGAATGAAAAGCCCTTAGTGATGAGGTGTGCCACATAGAAGGATTTCCTGACTGTTGTGGTGATGTGGTTATCAAAGGTGAGACCACTGTCCACCTGTGTCCCTAAGTCTCTTATCACACTTTCAGTGTTTAGTGTACTGTCACCTATGTGGTAATTCATGGGTATATGTTTTTCCCAAAGGAGATAACTATACATTTCTTGGCATTAAGCATGAGCCCATGGCACTGGCACCAAGCATCTGTTTCTTTAAGGCCCTTTTGTAGAATATCTACATCATTTGGGGATTCAATAATGGCTCCCAGTTTGCAGTCATCTGCGAACTTTGTTAGCCAGAGTCCCTTAGTGTTGGCCTGTACATCAGAGAAGTGGATGCCAAACAAGAGCAGTCCCAGGACTGAACCCTGAGGTACACCACTTGTCACTTGTCTGGAGTTGGATTTGGAGTTGGCTACTTTTACAGTGTGGGTTTTGTCAGTAAGCCAGTTGGCAACCCATCGAGTGATGTAGGGATTAATGCCCAGCTTAGTATGTTTATCTATAATTCCAGAGTGGGGAATGGTGTCAAACACCTTGGCAAGGTCCAGATAGGCTGTGTGGACCACCTTACCCTTGTCCATGGCTCTGGAGACTGATTCAAAGAAGTCAATCAGGTTCAAGAGACAAGATCAGCCCTTCACGAATCCAAACAGTGTAAGGTCCAGTGTTTGAAGGTTGCCAATGTCTTTGTTTATAAGTTCCATTATAATATGTTCTATGGCCTTGCAGATCAGGCTTGTCAGACTGATGGGGCAGTAGTTCCCAGGATCCAAAGTGGATCCCCCCTTGTGGAGTGGGATAACTGTAGCTGTGCGCCACTCAGTGGGCATGAAGCCTGAGGTGAGGCTATGATTAAACATGACACTTAGGTGAGGTGCCAATTCATTTTGTAATTCATGTAGTACACAGCCTGGCATGTTGTTTGGTCCCATGGATGCTGTATTCTTAGCTTTGGAGAGTGCATTTTTTACCTTTGTGGCCATTATTACCAGAATTTGGCAATCTTTCTGAGAGGGGGGTGAAGTTTGCACTGAATCGATCTGCCAGGATATTGGCAATATCCTTGGGATCAGTATATTTAATGCCATTCTGTTGTAGCTCAGAGCAGATCTGAACATTGCCATTTAGATTCTTGACATAGCTATAGAATGTCTTGTGGTTGTCTTTGGAATCTTTGGCAATTTTATTTTTGTAACTAGCTTTGGAGGATTTTATGAGGGATGTCAGCTTCTTACTGAGGCTGGTAAGGGAGTTTTTGCATCTTGGGATTTTCCTCTTTTCTGCAACGGTTTCTTCCTTTTGTTGTAAAGTTTGTTTATGACAAGGGACCACCAGATTGGCTTCCTTTTTCTGGGGGACAGCATTTTGGTTCTACTGGGGATGGCACGATTCATGCACCAGTGGATGTGCTCATACAGTGCCGTAGTGTAGGATTCAGCAGTCAAACTTTCTGTTCCCGTCTGCATGGGTGTTGTGAAGTTTGTCACTTCTGACTTGAGTAGCATGAAGCTGGCTTTGGAGAAGTTTTTTACAGAGGTTTCCTTATTGAGGGGTGGGGGCGGGATGTGGATGTCAAGGGAGATTAGCTTATGGTCAGACCTGACCAATGAGGGGGTGACCATAGGTGTGGAAAATTGGTTTCCCATGTTGGTAATGACCAGGTCTAAGATAATGGAGCCCCTGGTGGGACTAAGGATTAGTTGATCCAGGTCATTGGAATTTATAAATTCCAAGAACCGTTGGGCAAAGGTGTTAGTACATAAGGAGTTTTCCCAGTTAGTGTCAGGGAAGTTGAAATCACCCAGTATTAGGGTGTTTGGTTGTATCTTAATATTTTCCAGTATGTTTAGAAAGTTGTAGTGATAATCTTGGGGTAGGGTGGGGGATCTGTAGCAAGCTACAATTTGGATTGCAGTCTTTCCTAGTGTTAGTTGCACCTGGAAAATTTCAGACGCATAGTGTTGGGCAATTAGCCTGGTGTTGTGAATATCCTTGGTGAATATGGATACTCCTCCACCTTTAGTGTTTCGGTCCTGGTTTGTTGGCCGAAAAGCGTGGTAAGAGCTGTAGCCTGGTATTGCAGGGGTGCTCTCTGAAGCCTTGAGCCAGGTCTCAGTTACTGCACAGATTTCGATGTTCTCCATTTTTAGGAGTGCCTCAAGAGTGCATTTTAAGGTTTAGACTTCTAGCATTGAGTAGCATTACCTTCAGATTTTGCATGCTTGTACCTGTTACAGCAGTGGTTTTGTCCTTTGAAATTTGCCTAAAAAAGGCACTATAAGGGTGGCAAGAGCCTTAGCCAGTAACCTGAATCCCAGGGGTGACAAGTGCAGACCATTTCTGGCAAAACATCGTGGTCTGTCGATCATGTCGTCCCAGGCAGACAGATACTGGATCTCCTTTGAATGACACCAGAAGCTTAGACAATTGTTGAAGTCAATCATTTTGTCCTTATACTGTGGAATCATTCTGGGCGAAGGCAGGATGCTGCTCAGGGCTAGGGACATACCTGCCTGGGCCACATGATCCGAGAGCTCTTCCATGTCTCTTTTCATGTAGTCCAGGGAGGTACGTCTCAAGTCATTCACTCCAACATGGACAATGACAGAGTCATATTTGTATTTGTTGTGGAGTGACTTGAGTGCATACGTTATGTGGCGGATCCTGGCACCCAACAGGCACCTGACTGTAATTTTCTCCTTGTTCAGCCTGGTGAGTGGGACATCAGTGTGCCTGACTATAGAGTCACCTATGACTAAAGTGTTGGGTACGTTGTCTTGCCTTAGGGGCTGTTGTTGGGTGGCATGCTGGTGTTGTGAGCTATGTGACACTTTGGTTGTGATTGGTGTTTGTTTGTGTTTCAACTTCGGAGGTCCTTGTTGCTTGGGCAGGTTACTGTTAAGGGCCTTCACATATGTGGGTTTAGTGTTGTTATGTGTGGGTGTTGGTGGTATGGGTTTAGAAGGGCTATGTGTTGCTTGAGGTGTAGTGTGGGTGTTAACCTTCTCCTCTTGACTGTCCTGCACAATCTTGGGTGGAGAGAGCTTTGCTTCCAGTTTGGCTATGTAAGTGCATCTCTCACAGGTTGTAGTGTTGGGTGGTAGGAGGAGAGGGTTGTCTGTGTACATGAGGCAATTGCTGCATTGCTCCAGTATGCCCTGATTCACCAGGTGGACAGGAGAAATCACCGGAAGCTGACCCTTGGACATGCCTGGTTTGGTGCTTTTTTTTTTTTGTAAAGTACAAGATCTGTTTTCCCTTACCTTAGCAAGGTACTTTGCAATTATAGGCTGTTTAGTTCCTACGATTAATTTCTCCTTATTAACAAGGAGAGCTGAGTGCTTGTATCAGTTTAAGACTTCCTAGTGCTTTTCAGCAGGTTTTAAAGGAAGTGCTAGTCACAGGGATACTTAAAGGTAAGATGAAAAAAAATAGTTTATCCTAAACACTGCAGTGTGCACTAGAGGAGTTAGATGTGAAAGTAGGTAACTTAAGTTTTACCTGTCTAAAAAATTAAGTTTTAGTGGAAAGTCACTATTTTTATAACAGCAAGATAGATTGAAAGGGGGTGGTCACTTTTGTATTCTGGTACTATGTAATACAGTAGGATGGCCAATAAATTTAAATAGTTGAAGGGGAGTGATTTCACAAAATGATAATTTTTTGTGCTTACTCACACAAGCCAGTAAAAACAGAGAGGAAATGATATATATGGTCAAATTAACATAAGGGAAAGGCAACTAGAAAGACAGTGGTGTTAATTTCTACCTGACTCACAAGAGGCAGAGCTGTGGTCTCTTTTCAAGTTTTGATATGCAGTTAAAAGCAGAATACAAGTAAAACACAGGGTAAATAAAACAAATCACCATATTCAAAATAGAAAAAGACAATAAAGTAATGCAACAAATAAAAAGCAAACTAATCTTTCCCTCATAGCAAAGTGTAGCAGAGTCTGAGTGAGCCTTTCTAGCAAATGAATGAATGCATAGGTGCTAAATACACACTAGGAGTTAGTATTACTACTCCCCTTACTTTCTTATATACCTGTATATCTATCAATATAATATATATATATATGTATATATATATATATATATATATATATATATATATATATATATATATATATATATATATATATATATATATATATATATATATATCTATCTATATATATATATATATATATATATATATATATATATGTATATATATATATACACATATATATATATATATATACATATATAACCTAATAAGCAGCTCATAATACGATTTAACCAGTCTCCCCAAATTGTTGAATAAATGCTCTTATTCATCCAACCCAAAACTCCTCCGGAATAAAGTACACCAAACGTACATGCCCAATTTTCCTCAAGAATGATATGAGTAAATCAACATTTTTTGTAAAACATAGCTTTATGCTTTCCATAATAGTAATCTTTTCCATAGTTCAGTTAGTATTATTTTCCATTCCCATAGACTTGTGTCTTCTTTACAAACATTATCCCTAAAACTACAATAGCAAGTTGTGTAAAATAAAGCTGCATTTAATTCTCAGTTAACTGTGGTCAACGCATTATTCAGTGCATTTGCTACTGCACCTAATACCATGCTCTCTCTCAATGTCAATATTACATTTGCCATGTAAGTTTCCATAGCTTGCAGCCTACACCCTTTTGTAATTTCCTGCTTCCATCCCCTGACCAGTGCCTTCACCCCTGCCATGACGGCATTCATAACTAAACTGAATGAAATGCTTCTCATTGTACAGTCCTGCCATTCTCTATTTCGCATCATCATCTTTATTCCCAACTAATATATTTAATACAGATCTCAGCATTGCATTCCTATACTGTTTGTATAAATCTTAAATTTCCCCCAGATCATATGTCTCCAATACCTTTGCCATTAGAATATGCATTACGCTATGAAAAGCCTTGGAAATATCACCCATAACATATTTACCTACCTTAGCTTTGTATATTTCAAGCACTCTTTAGTTGTTTCTTTTTCTACCCTATGCAATTACTTTTCCATAATTTCAACAACAAAATCAAAATCCTTAAATGCAGTAGATTTCTTATGATTTTATATTCAGTATTCAAAAGAGACAAAGAGTTTCCAGTTCCTTAAATCCCAATTTTCTTCTTTTTTTCAAACTAAACATTCTAAAATTCTCAGATGTGGCAGATTCCTTATAATTTTAGATTCAGTATTCATTCAAAAGAGGTTTCTAGTGCCTTAAATCCCCAGTTTATTCTTCTTCCAAGTAAACTTGACATCTATTTCATAAAATGTTGGCAGAATCTTATTGGCTAACAAAAGTTCCTATAATCCCTGTCTAATCAAACATAGTTGCCAGACAGACATTTTTTTTAACTATACTACCCAGTATTTGGTCCTGGAGCTCTTGTACCTGTCACATTCTTCAAAACTTCCTTTATTTCACATATAGTTAAACATACTTCAAGTTCTTTTCTAGCCTTATCTGATAACTTTTTAACTGAATGATCACATTCTATATGAACTCCTTCCTTCCCTATAGCTATTCTAGAACTTTCTACACACAGTGCATAACTGACTGCTTAATTCTACAAAAGCATTCTCCAGCATTTAAAATTTTATCCAATAACCAGCTTCATTGCATAGCGGGATTGAGCCCTTGCTATGATCCAGATAATCTGAGACTGACTACTGGCTTGAGTGGTTGAGAAACTGGGAAGGGCAGAGTGGGAAAGAATGGCTTTGACAGCTTGCTCACTTCAGTAAGGAGGTGTTTTGGTCCATGATGAAGGCATATCAGTAGTGATGGGGATGTACCATAATTGTGAGACAGATTGAGTTAAAACTACAGCATCTGAGGAGGAGCTGGGGCTAGCTGATGTTGTGTGTTGTGATGTGCATTGTGTCACTAGCTCTGCTCAGTTGCTGCATACCAAAAATCCTCCCTAATGTGCAGGGTTATAAAGTTATATTTCCGAAAGTGCACTTTCATTTAAGTGCACTTTCGCGTAAGTGGTCATCTATTTTCTTTTTCGAAATAATGACATTTCGACAAAGAAAAGTAGACCCATATATATATATATATATATATATATATATATATATATATATAGGTCCCCTTTGAAACATCTAAACCCCATAACATCTAATTTCATAACATTGAGACCAGAACATCTAAAACCCAAAACATCTATAACATCGAATTTCATAACATCTAACAGTACAAATCACATGAAAATAATATCCCCTCCACATATAACGACATATAATGACACCAAACTACCAAACATACCTTTTACTACATTTCTGCAGGGGGGCTTGATAAAGTTGGATTAGGAAATTAACTTTTTCCCACTGCAGTGCTATCTTGGAGTTGGTATATTTAATTTATGGGGGGTGAATCCCCACACATGGGGGGGTGCAGGGGGTCTTGCCCCTCCTGCACAAACATAGTAAAAAGTGTGTTTGGTAGTTTGGTGTCGTTATATGTGGAGGGGGTGTTATTTTCTCATGATTTGTAGTGTTAGATGTTATGAAATTCGATGTTATGGGTTTTAGATGTTTCAAAGTAGACCTATATATATATATATATATATATATATATATATATATATATATATATATATATACACATATGTATTCAAGTTTTATAGTTAGTTGCTAATTAATGCTGACCATTGTTTGTTAGTTTATTTACATGTTGTTTTACTCTAAAATGCTGAGACGCATATTTGAAAATGGAGTTAATCAGTTATGATAATTTAATTGTCTCAGATCGTAAATAAACTTTTAAAAAATCACAAACTGGTAATCTACCTTCCTCCAATTTTGTGAAGCTTTTAAGAATTCATTTAGCACTATCAGAAAACAGACTTGCCACCCTTGTAAACCCTAAAATAATACTCCATCCAACAAACTGTTTCATTCCTTTTTAAAATAAATCTGTTATTCTTAGAAAAATGCATCATGGTTTTCCATGGGATTCAGAAAGGATTCACATCTTAACATGATACAAAAGCCTTATCTCAAAAGACTTCCATATCATGTTAAGTCTTTCTGTTTTAGAGTCTGGTCTGCTGTTAAAGATTTTACCCTGCAGGTGCTTCAGTACTGAGATCAGATTTGTTAATTAAACATGTACTCCATACCTTCCAACCTCTTAATACAAAAAATCTGGACAACGCCATAAATAATGGGGGACAAATTTCCAACAATAGGGACAAATTTTAAATATTACTGTTATAAACTTATAAAGTTGCTAGAATAAATTGTCTTTTATTACAATGCATTTTCTGAAGGGTATGAAGTCGGAAACTCAAATGGCTTTAATTATTTAGTGAATTCAATAGTCACTGATTTGCCACAATTATACAGAAAACCACAAATTTTATGAGGAGCAGACCAAAAATATTACTCAAAAATCTGGACATTCTGCAAAAATCTGGACAGTTGAGAGGTATGATGTGCTCGCTCCAAGAAAGGTCTACAGCTCCCAATTCTCTGAATCACTTGGCTGAGTAAATTGTTTTCTAAGAGGAAAAAGTGACTGCTGTTAAAACTCATCTGGGAGTACGCACAATGCAAGTAAGTTCAGTGAAGAGTGAAGACACGAGGCTGGGGTGTGTGTTAGTGTGTATATGTGTGAGGGTATATGTGTGCCTATCTATAGACTCATGAATTAGGCTACATTACATGAATGTGCGTGTATGAAAGTGTTTGTATGTTTGGGTGGTGACACTGAGGAGAGTTAGGTAGGGAATTGTTAGTCTGACTTTATGTATTTCTGTTGGTTTGTGCATGCAAGTGCATGGCTAAGTATTACCAGGAGTGTGAATGAGGGGGACTTGATTTTTGATGACTAGATGTGATTGTGTGTGGGAGAATGACTGCGTGTGTTTGTGTGTGTGTGTGTCTGTGTGTGTGTGTGTGTGTGTGTGTATGTGTGTGTGTGTGTGTGTGTGTGTGTGCGTGTGTCCGTGTGTGTGTGTGTGTGTGCATGTGCACGCACGTTTGCAAAGGAGATGCATGAGTGATTAGGGAGAACACTAACATGGTCAGATTTGGCTGTGCTAGTGTTCAAGTCAGAGACATGGTGATAAGATAGTAATGAAATATTTCTCCTTGTTGCTATACCTGTCTTGGAATCACATTTCCTCTCCACTGTGATAATTGACCAACCTTCTGTTGGTCAGTTAGTATGAGGGGTGTGTATTTTTTTAATCTTAGGGTTTGTGTTTTTAATCCTTAGAAATGCTGTTAGCCTTCTTGCTGTATTCTTAAACACTATTTACATTCAGTGTAAACAAAGAAAAAAGAAGGAAAAGAACTCACCATTTTACTTGAACCCTAGTTTTGGCCTCACTTATGTGGTCTTTTATTCATCCTTTCCTATTGTTCCATTTTTTTTGTCTTCCTTATTGTGTCCTTCATCTTCTCCTTTCTTTGTTACACATTGTAAATATTCAGATCTACTTTCCGCAATCAATTCTGTTTCATTTTGTTCTTGCATAAAATCACTATCTTCATGTTCTTCCTCACTCTCCACAATTTTCCCACTATTTTTGATTTCAGAAACCTCTTCAAACTCACACATTTGCTGTACTATTTCTTCCTAGTCTGTGCAGTCAAATCAAATATACAATGGAAGCAAATTTCACATGAAGAGCTTTGCTATGTATTAACTTTAACTAATCAAAAACTTGCCTGTCCTGTGCTGGAAAAGTGGCTGTGACATTCCCCCCCCCCCCAAAGGAGTGGTTCTTATACTCTAAGGACCACTTACTAATTTGGCCACTGTCCTTTCTCCTGACCAATAGATTACTCTGTATATGCCAGTTAGTTAATCTCCTAGGTTCTTGGTATTTGCATTCAGTACATGAAAGAGAACCTGTTCTGCTTTGTACCTCCTTGCTCTGTACCAGCTATAAACTGATTGCTCTCTGTAGTAATTGGCTTGAGGGTGGAAAGCCTGCTTCACCCAGCTTCACCCAGCCTTACTGCATTCAGCTTTTCCATCCTGCAAGGGATCCTCTCCTGGATTTTGGCCAACATAAGACCGGAAATCATCTTACTAGGAGATGATAACATTGGCTGTCAAACAATAGCCCTAGAGAATCCAACAAATTCAGTTCAGTTATATGGCTTCTTTCAACTGACCAAGACTCCAAGTAGAATTAACAAGGCCATATCTACAGAATCCATCCTAGACTGGATTCTAATGTCCACCCCAAACAATGTTGCCACAGTGTCATACTACCTGTTACGTGAAGTGATCACCAGCTAATCTACATAATCAGAAACTCCACATAGTCCCACAAGGTTCATCATTATAACATAGTAAGAAACCTCAGTAACTTCAATCCTTCTTTCGGCTTTTCCTGGTTAGGGGTCACCACAGCAGAACTCCAGTCCACTAATGATTGGCAGTAGATTTTTTACGGGTGCTGAGGTGCCAGCTCGATGCCCAACCTTCAGTGAAGGCACGCCCATTCTACGCATGTCTTTCGAATGCCACTTGACCGCGGGGAGACATGCAGACTCCACACAGAAGGTGCTCCAGCCAAGAATTGAATGGGAGAACCTCTTGCTGTGAGGCAACAATGCTACTGCTGCACATAAAGAAACTTTTACTGTCAGCCTGATCTAGATCAACTGCGGTCCACTTAAAACTGTCCCCCTTAATAAAGCAGTAGACATATTTAATGCAATATTTGTAAATATCCAGGTAGACCAATCACCATTAAGAACCAAAAGAGGTAAAATAAACCAGCCCCTTGGTTAACTAACAAAACAAAGCAAAGCAACTCATGCAATTTTTAGATCAAAGCCTAGAAGTCATGCATAGAACCCCAGTCTCAAACATCCCTGCAACAATATAAGCAATTAAGGAACTATAGAAAGCAATACATAAAACAGGACAAAAAAGCTTATTATAGCAACACCCAAAATTCATCATCAAAGAATCCAAAAAAACCTCTGGAAATCAATACATGCATCGATCAGTCCTGGAAAACCAACCCAGCTCAGCCCATCCTAAACCAATAACTCATAAAGCATTGCTGCACAGTTTAACTTACATTTTATAAATATGGTAACCCCCCCCCCCTACAAAACAAAACTCCTACAAATCCAGCCATCCCACTCCAATCGTTGAAGCCACAACTGACCTTCATACTTACTCCAGTGCCAACATCTAATATTAAAAAATGCCTATGCACCCTTAAGACAACAACCACTGCCCTGACTGACTTCTATCAGAATACTTCTAACTCACTAAAGATAGCCTTATATATCCTGTCTTGATTCTTTTAAATAATTCTATTCAAGAAAAATGTGTCCATACTTTATGGAAAAAATCCTATAAAATACTCCTCCATAAAAGAAGCTCATCAACATGTTCACAATCTATAGCCCATTTGCCATTCTCTCACCTTTATCCAAAATCTTGTAAAGATGTATTCACATTAACTTACTACATACATTGCTTCTCACATTCCCCTCTGTCCCTCACAGCATGATTTCAGACCCAATCACAGTACAACCACTGCCCCTTTAAGGTTCATAGATAAAATAAATCACAAGAGAAAGTCAGGTCTTTTAACCTCAGCCTTATTTCTGGATCAAACCAAGGCATTCACCACAGTTAATTATCAAATTCTCCTAACTAAACTCTCTTCCTATGGACAGTCACCCTCCTCAGTTAACTGGTTTCTTCATTATCTCACTAATAGGTTTTAAGTAGTGAAATGGCAAGGCAATGTCTCCTCTTTCCTTCCTATATCCATTGCAGTCCCACAAGGATCCATCCTAGGACCACTATTGTTTAACTTATTTATCAATGACCTAAATACATAGTACAATATGCAAATGACTCCACTCTAATATGTGGTGCTAGGATGCCATCCATGCTGCAAACTCTCACCCAGAAATCCTTCTCCTCCATAGAAGCTTGGCCCAACAACTCACATCTCTTCCTGAATAAAAAACAAACAAACAAACAAAAAAATGAAACTGCTACTGTTCACCCCTAATAAATAACCATTACAGCCAAGTGCGCCTCCAGGCATGTCTCAAGTTACTTCCTACTGTGCCTCTAGGCATCAAATATTGATTGTTCATATTTGCATTAATAATTCCAAAACCATGCTTCATACAAGGTATTAGAATATTTTATCTTGAAGCATACATTATGGCAAACACAACTGTTTTGATATTTGTCCTCTATCAATGAGTATTTGTTTGAACTGTAACGTGATAACTTAATTTTTTTAAAGGCTCAAGCCACACCCACTGGGAGTTAAAGGTACACACTCAAAAGAGCTGTATTCATATGCAACCCATGTAACTCTTATTTCTAATCAAAACTGTTTGCAAATGGTGTAACTGATGTCACATATGTCTGAATGATGGAACTGTTGCTCATGAATGAATCTGTCTGTAAGTGATACAACAATGCAAATTATTTCTATGATATATGTATAATGGAGCTTTTCTCCCTGGGCCTTTGCTTAAAAAGGGCAGTGCTCAGACTTTCCCAATAAACAAATGCCAGTAACTATCTAACTAGCTAAAAGTGTTCATTTTTATAACATTTCCACATTCATAAGTTTCTAAGTTCAATTTTCAGTGTTTGGGCCCAAAGGCCATTGATGAACAAAATTGGGGAGTTCAAGAAGGTACTGTGACATATACACCTGTGTGTACATGTCTCAGTAAACTTTTGGAATTCAACAACTGCCCTAATGTGGTGCTGCACAGTGCTTAAGCATGAAGATGTACAACACCATTGAAGACTGGCTCCTTGGCCATGATGAATGCTAATGAGGCAGGCTGAGGGAGAGGCACATGCTAATTAACCTTGTGCTCACCCCACTGGAACTGCCTTCAGTAAGGCATCTACATGCTGAGTAATTCAAGAAATTGCTTGGTTGTGTAGATTGGCATAGCTGACCCAACCATGTTTTGGAAGTGAACACAATCCTTGTATTCAAATACGTATCATGAACATGGCATGGGGATTGGGGGTGGTGGAGCCACTGAACACCAGGAATTTCTTAACAGTAAGTACTATAACAACACAGGCATCAGTGTAGGGAGTTAGGGGAGAATCACTAGACACCAGGGACTACTCTAACATCAAGTGCCATAAACTGCAAGGACATCAGTATGGGGATTAGGGGAATGGAGATATCACTAGACACCAGGGATTACTCTAACATTAAGTGCCATAACAGCATGGGCATCAGTATGTGGATGGGGAGGGTGCGGGAGCACGAAACACCAGGGAGTTTAACACTCTGCCATAGCAGCACATAAAGCTGGATGGGGATGGGGGAACACTAGACATCATGGAGTTTAACACTGTGCCAGAGCAGCACATATAGCTGGATGGGGATGGGAGGGGGACACTAGACAGCAGGGAGTCTACCACTGTGCCATAACAGCACATATAGCTGGATGGCGAAGGGGGGGGGACACTAGACATCATGGAGTTTACCACTGCGCAGTAACAGCACATATAGCTGGATGGGGTGGGGGGTTACGCTAGACACCAGGGAGTTTACCACTATGCCATAACAGCACATATAGCTGGATGGATATGGGGGACACTACACATCATGGAGTTTACCACTGTGCCATAACAGAAGAAATAGGAGTATAGGGATTGGGGATTGGGTGACACCATAGCCACCTGGGCAACTACAAGTGTGCCATAAAGGCATTTAACCTACTACATTGATTGGGAGTTGGGGAACCACAGGAGAACTCACACATCAGAGGGACAGGTGCAGGGACTGTAGTGTGTGTGTGTGTGTGTGTGTGTGTGTGTGTGTGTGTGTGTGTGTGTGTGTGTGTGTGTGTGTGTGTGTGTGTGTGTGTGTGTGTCTGACTTTGGGGGGCAATTCCAATGCCTACATCAGCAGCAGTTTACTACTGCAATGTTGTGGTAGTAACTGCAATTCAGAAACATGCGAGTTTGCTGATAATGAGGCATTTTTTTCATCATGGTTAACATGTCTCTGAATTGCAAAATACTAAGTCATGGGAACCAAGTCTTTTCAGATTGAAATAAAAAGCTGACTGAGCCACTGGATGAAGACTAAGCACCACAGAACAGAAAGGTAATCCAAATACAAACAGATCCTCTGTCAACACGGCTAAAGGACACTATTTTATTCAGTAACAAAAGAAAAGAGTAAGTGCTTTTGTGATTTACAAATCACTTCTTCAGACTGAGTACATATACACTTAGTGTAATCTTTTTTGTGTGACTAGAAAGCACACAAAATGTGGTAGGGATGTTCTTGAACACAGATAGTGTACCTCAGTTTAGCCATTAATCAATCTGGTCTTAACAGTTTGAATGATGCAGAATTAATACACTTACTTTAAATAGTAGCCAGTACAACACTAGACCACTAGGAAATAAAAAAAAAAAAAAGACATGTGGGGAGAACAGTTTTGACAAACAGATAAATAAATTATTAAAAAAAACAAATATCACCTCTAGATCCTGAAAAAGAAATTAGGAAGTACACACACACACACACACACACACACACACACACACGCACGCACGCACGCACGCACACACACACACACACACACACACACACACACACTCTCTCTCTCTAAATAAATAAATGACTACAAATAAATACATAAATAACACAGTCTTTCACCACAAACAGCTTCATTATGATAAGCAGGTTTGTTTAGTGTGATCCACATCCAGATTGCTCATTTTTCCTTGTATTTTTTACAGCATGTCCAGTTTCTATAGGAAAATAGAATTATTTGTACTGGTCGTAATAGAACAAAGTGCTCCTACATTTGGCACCTCTTAATATTTTTGCAAATGAAGTACAGCATTATTTTATGCAAATAAGTTTACAAACGTCTACCATTCTAAATAATATCATTGATTAAATCTTTCAGATAGAGTGTAGAAATTCAGAAAAAATAAGCAGCCTAGTTTTTATCTGATCTCCTTTTAACATCAGAGATTGAAAAAAAATAACCCTCTCAGTTCCATCTACATCTTCTCATACCTCTCATCTGTCCAGCTTTTTGCAAAATATCCAGATTTTGCCTCATATTTTTGATCTATTCCTCATAACATTTGTGGTTTTCTGACAAACCACTGGGATGATCTGAGGATTGAAGTCACTAAATAATGTCATAGATTTGAGTTTCAGACTTCAAATCCTTCAGAAAATGTATGTTAACACATACCCTATTACTCTAGCAACTTTCTAAGTTTATAAGAGCAATATTTAAAAACTGCCCCTATTTTGGGGCCTTTGTCTCCCTGTTTTGTCAGGCTTTGTCCAGATTTCTTGCAGTAAGAGGTATGCTTAGTATTGCACCTTATAACTTAAACGTGACAATTCCTTCATTTAGTAAAAAAACTACACAGTCTTATTTAATAGTATTATATTCAAAAACGACTTCAAAATGCTATTTTCCCAAATGAATACTGGCCTACAAGTCTAATCATAATGGTTCAAAGAAATACTCTGGGTTTTAGCACGTCAAGGAAAAGAGGAAAATGTGGAGGGAAACAGAAAATACCCCCTTTGATTCCAAAGCTGTGTCTCTGCTGGACAGTGGAAACTGGTGCTGACTTTGTGTGAACATGGGCAAAATTCCTGGCTAGATTTATAAGGGGCCTCTAGGCCAATAGCTTAGTATTGTCCTATGAACCTATAAACCTATGAGTTGAAGAAGAGCGGCAACATCTCAAAATAGTGTGTGTGATGATGATAGAACAGATAGTCAGCCAAGCCATTATGGAAAGATGGTGAAATGTCGAAGTCCAGGAAGTTATTAAAAGAGACACAAAAGACAGACATGGCTAAGAAAGAATATTGGCTGGCTAACAAATGGCTAAGAGATCAGTTTCAATGGCAAAGAGAAAAATGTCAGAGAAGCCCTACCAGCTTCTAGGAAGTGATGGCACAAATAAACTCTATCAGGGTGCAAGACAGACAGAAAGAAAATGAAGAAATTCACCAGACACCATTCATAAGAGATGACAAGCAACAACTTAATCACCAGTCACAAGACATGGAAGGAGCAATTTGAGCAGCTTCTGAGGGAAGAAAAAGTACAGAAGCTGCACTGCCCCTCGTATAACCTATGGTGAAACAGGAATACTGACCCACTCTAGAAGAAGGAAGAACATCAGTAAGGAAAGTGGTCAGGGAAGGCAGCAGGTTTACATTAAGTCAGGGCAGATATGACCACGATGTTGAGTCAGTTATGGGAGAAATGGCACCTGGTGGTACTCATCCTTGTATGGAGAGAAAGTGTATTCCAGATGACTCAAGAGTGATCATTCTAGAACTGCTGTACAAGAACAAATGGCACATTCACAACCGTGGGTGGTTCAGAAGTATCAGGCTCCTGTTACATTATGTGAAAGTGCTAGAGAAGATGCTGAATAAATGAACAAATTAATATGTAGAGGAGAAGAAATAAGATGGTACATGAGCAATTTGAATTCAAATCAGGATGTAGCACAACCAACCTGACATTTGCAGTCAGACAAATAGTGCAGAAGAAGGTGGTAATGAGGAAAGAGTCCAAATGGGCATTCCTAGGCTTGGAAAAAGTATATGGCAATATCTTAGGAAAGCTGATTTAGGCAGCCCCGCAATAGTTTAAAGCCCAGGAAACATTGTTAGAATTAGTGCAGGTAATGCACAAGGGCTGAATGATACAAATATGAATAATACTTGGACTCACAGAAGAGCTCCCAGAGTGAGTGGTTGTGCATAAGGAACATCTCTGAAGCAACTGCTATTCATGCTGGTGATGCACTACATTAGCAAACAGGTTGGTGGGGACAGGTCAACAAAGTTGCTCTATACTGATGATGTGGCATTACAAGCATAATCTGAATAATAACTTCAGCAAATAATAGGGGACTGAAACACAACAGTGAAGACACATAGGATGAAACTGAATCTAGAGAGACAGTTGTCATGTAGTAAATGGGAGAAATTAAAAGGAGCTGGAAATTGATATAGAAGGGAAATAGTGGAACAGGGCAACAGTTTCAAGTATCTGGTGGTCGAGGAAAAGGAAATCTGAATGAAGTCGTCAAAGCTAGAATCAGAGGTGCTGCAGTTAACTGGCACAGAGTGTCAGGGATAGTATATGACTGAAGAATGCCAAAGAAGCTGAAAAGTAAGGTGTACAAAACCATGTAAGCAGTGCAGTTGAGGAAGCTGAAATGAAAGAGATGATGCACCTGGGATGGGTGGTGGGATGCACACTGTGGGACAGATTAAGAAATGACGACATCAGAACAGAAACCAAGGTGGCTTTAATTGTAGAGGGTCAAGGAAAACATAATGCAGTGCTTCAGTCATATGTGTAGGAATGCAGAAGATGATTTAATGAAGAAGAGTTGGGAGAGTCAGGAAGAAGGAAAGAAGAAACAAGGACAACCAACCAAAAGATGGATTGTATAACAGAAGACCTGATACACTCAGGCATGACTGCTGAAGAAAGTAAGAGAGTGGCACTGAACTGACAAAAGTGCATACTTAAGTTACTGAAATAGGAATGTGGATATGACAAATTAAAATCTATTTTTAACAAAATTTATCTAAATGCCTCTTAAAAGTTGAAAAGGATATGTATTTCTGTTAATGTATACTGAGCTTTTGTTTTCCTTTGTCTGTCTTGTTTTGTTTCCTTTTCCAGTACTGTCAAGCTGTACTAATAATGTGACAACAAATGCTATGGTATATAGTAACCTGAAGATTAATGTCTGTTAACAGTCTGCAATAAATATAACAATACATCTAGACTTCTTACAGGTTCCCATTGTCTCACACCTTACCAAGAGTTAATATTTACACAGCACAACAATTCATTACAATGGCTCAGATTAATACAAGATCATTTTAGATAAGAACATACATCTAGACCAAACCCTCTGTAGTGTCAGTGGTTTAGCAAGTTCCACCCTCACCTTTGATGGTAGGAAAATCAAATGGCTGAGGGTTCAATCCCCACACTAGCTGACACTGCACTGAAGCATCAGAAAAATGCTGTGCTCTTAAGGTGCCAGCCTTCATAGCAAATTGTAAACCAAGGTCCCATCTGCCTGGGTTTATATTAACTCAGGTGGATGTTAAACACCCTATGGCAATTAGTGGAATGTGTATTAAAAGTACTGAATTTTCACCTTTCCACAATCTTTTATAAATTTACAGAATTTCTAAATGTGGATAATTTCACAATTTGACTATCAGTGACCTTCAATAATGACAAAACAATATTCAATTTTTAATTTAGAACATCATCCTTACTTTTAAATTAGCCATACTTAATCTAATCATCTCTCCTACATTTTGTTGAACAGCACTTCTGACATTTTCTACAAACTCTACTTATATCCTCTGCCTCTGTAAGTTCTTATAATGCCCATAGCAAATCATATTCTTATTGTCCCAATACAAACTTCAATTTATTACTGATGTTTTCCAGAAACCGTGTAGCTATTACATTCTTCAAAACATCTGCTTTATATTATATCCCCTGACTATACAATGCCTTTCTGCACATTTATACCTCATTTCCAGTGTAGTATGATCTTGGAGTTGGTATATATAATTTGCTGTGGAGGCAGCTTCCCTGCAAAAAGGTAGATTTCTTATTTTTTTTTAATTTCAGTTTTTCAGAAACTCGATCATATGGTCTTGACCATATGAATTTCAAGTTTCTGAAAACTCAATGATTTATTTCTCTCTCTCTCTCTCTCTCTATATATATATATATATATATATATATGCGCACACACGCGCGCGTGTGTGTGTGTGTGTGTGTGTGTGTGTGTGTGTGTGTGTGTACTGGTCTCTTCTTGTTTCAGGCATACTTAAGTTTATTTTTCAGCTTCTAACTTTTTTCAGATAAGCATGCATAACACAGTTTTTTATACATTTCTCTGTCTTTACTTCCTGTATCCTTTCCTAGTAAAAATCATACCTACTGAATTTTATAATCAGCTACTTTATAAACTGTATGTATTGAACTCTAGGGCTGTAAGGTATGTGCTTTTAAGGATACTTGTACTACCTTATCAGGTTTCTAAGTTACTTCCCCATATTTTCATTGCTTCATTTAATCCGGTGTCCAGATATAGATCTGTCTTAGTTATTTTACATGCCAGGATCCATTCATGGTGCACAGTGCAATGAACCAACAATACAAAGTGACTGTGTCACACTTGATAAAGTCTATAATAGTATTATTTGCAACACTGCTGTCCAGTGTCTTCCTATTATGTGATGCCATGACTCACATTATGCTCAGACAGAGGGTCATAGGAAAGTGCAGGACAATCCGACTACGGATCATTGCAAGCCTAGTGAGATCATTGCAAGTTTATTGAATAAACTATATTCAGAAGTTCCCTCCATCCTCAAAGACAGCAAACTTAGATAACCAATGGCCAAGAGAGTTGGCTTGTAGGCCTGCGAAGTAGATGTCAAGTAGTAGATGGCCCAACACTGAGCTCTGCAGTACATCGCTACTAACATTTTTGTTTTCAGAATTGGCTTGCAACTCTAACCACATAGTTTCTGTCAAACATGCCGATAGCTATCCAACGCACAATATATGGAATTATATTTAAATTCAGAAGTCTGTCAATAATGCCTGCATGAGGAATAGAGTCAAAGACTTTAGACAGGTCTTATGATGGATGTACTACATAACTATTATCCACTGCTTCAATAATTATTTTAAAGATATTGGCAGGGATAGATTCCTATACTTTCGGGCCTAGTAAGGATAAACAATGATATGTGCATTGCAGTTTAGTTTTAGGAGTGTAGGTAAGACCTGGAACAGATTTGATTTCTGAGGTCACAGGAAGAGGGTTCCCTTATTAGTTTTGCTGACAGAAAGTAAATCACGTGGCTGTGCAGGAGTTTGATATTTTGAGAGCAGGTCAGATCTTTGTTTCACTGGGAGACATTTTGCTTTTTATTTTGCTTTGGAGAAGCATCTGTACTTTGGGGAATGTGATGAACCTGCAGATTCTGTTGGTGATTGTCATGATCTGATTGCCATGATCATTGTGGAATTTCTTTTTGAGGCATGTGCTATTAGTGCGAGTCCACACTCTACTTGAGAATGTAGAATGGCTTTGCCTATACATAGAGATTTATTGGGGGTTGTTTAGCTTTGGCTTAGTTCCAAAGAGCATTGCTTTTGTTTTGGAAGAGTTGAGAAAAATAAAATTTGCTTCTGATTCAAGTGTTAATAGTGAGAAAGTTAGTTTGCAGTTCATTCTTATGACTTATTATGGATATTAGATCAGAATGGGGCCATGTTATCAGTGTAAAGAAGTGGGGAAAGTGGGGTAGTTTCAAGGGTAGTTGGTCTATGTAGATTGAGAAAAGGAGGGGAGTAAGAATGGAGCCTTGTGGTAATCTTTGTTTAATTCTAGCCTAAGGTGAAAAGGAGGAGGTGACTTTCACACAGAAGCGGCTGTTAGAAAGATAGTTAATGAACCAGGTTAGTGCATCTGGACTAATGTATGTCAATTAGGTGGTTTTGTAGTATGTCAGGTTAATATATATAGCACCAGTAAGTTGGTCTGTGAAGGTCCAAGTGTTAGTGTGTTGTAACCTGACCAGACACCATGCCATTTGGATAAGAGGAAGTTGTATTTGGTGACATAGGATTTAATTTAGATGTAGATTAGTTTCTCTTAAGATTTTAACTAGTGTAAGAAGGACGTATATAGGATGGTAATGAGAAAGTCTTGAGAGACTGGTTTGCTTTGGAAAGAGATTAACCACTGTTACTTTCCGCACAGCTGGCATGTTTTTTTTTTTGTTAGGCAGAGGTTATATACATTTTGGAGTGGTGCAGTAATGTATTCTCTGCAATGATAGATGAACCACGGAATTGAGACCATCTATGCCTGGGGACTGTGATTTTTTTATTGTTTGTGGAGAGGCTGTATTTCTTTGTTTTTAATGTGTTTAAAATAAAATAGAGGGACATGTGAGCATACCCCTCAACTTCTTAGTGTAAGAATTCTGGGCAAAGCCCAAAATAATGGGGGGATGGGGACAAAAGCCCAAAATAAGTACACATTTTAAATCATATTAACATCAAGGAAATGCCAACACTGATTTTTAACTCTTCAGGCTTTGCATTCTCTCTGGATTCCAGGTCCCCTTTGGATTTTTACAGACACCATTGTCATGCATTATTTGCAGACTGGCCTCATTAGCGTGGGATTTTGCTATCTGCCATCACTTGACTCTTTAGGTGGAATATGGGGGTGAATTGGGATATATTAAACTAGAGAACAGTTGTTGGTTATAAGTAGATTTATTAATGTTCTGTTTGAGTTTAAGGTTTAGTATAGAGATGCTACAATATTCTAATACCAACAGAAATACAAGACTAGTTGGTGACAGTTGAAAGAAAAGCAGAGAAATCATAAGCAAAAGGCTAAGAGAGAAGATGAACTGTTAACCATGTAATCTCTATTTTTCATGGCTGTGAGTCAAGTTTTATTACTAGGACACTACACTATCAGTAATATTATAAGAAAACCGACAGTAACATCAAAAACAGCTATCTATTTATAGTCTTATGTAACTGTATGTAAATAGTGCAGCAGCCCTATATAATATCACTGTGGTACAGTCTGACATCCTTGCTGAAATGTACCTTTAAAGCTGAGGATATGAGAACAACATTCAGCATATATATTTTTTTTTTAACAGAAAAGAGTTGCTTAAAAGAGAAAAAAAATGGAACTAAATATTGCAAGAGGAGAAAAAGAGCTAGGTAATATCCACATTATGGAAGTATAACTCAGAATTCAGGGCAAACAATCATTATAGGTTCATAGGTTCATAGGTATTATATGCTAGGCTAATAACCATCTGCATCTTTATAAGTCTATTTGAGCAACCCAATCCAATTGTGTCACCTTGTAACATGTGCGCCTAAATTGGAAGATAAGGTTATTTATGAAGGGTATGTTAGATAGGTGGTTGCTAAAAAGTTATGTGGGAGGGTATGTTAGTTAGGGGATGTTTACTGGTGGTCTATGTCTATAGGAGACATGGGGTTTAGCCCAAAGGTGAATTTACAATTTCCCATCCAGTGTTAGTTAGGGAATGTTTATATCGGCCTCTATCTATAAGAGACATGGGGGCCAGCACAGAGGTGAATTTATGATTACAAGCATTATTCTGTTACAAGTGTAAGAATTTGCATTTTGTTTCTTAGCTATGACTTTAAATTAAATAGGTCAGATAGAGGTTCATATAAGTCATATTTGGTACCCAATAATTAGGAAACATGATACATTATCAGGACATTTGGATGAAATGCACTTGGATTTTGAGAGGGCTGAGAAAACTGGCTTCATAATAATTATTAAAGATAACTGGGACTGTGGAATCTGTAGGACATTTATAATTGGAGATGGAGTAAATGTTGCTTTAAATTTGTCAACTAGGATGTTAGCTATTATTTTGGGATAGAGTGGGTAGTGTTATTGTAGACTAGCTCTGAAGATGTTGGTTGCTCTTAACTTCCTGAGATAATTAAAGAAATAAATGTTTTATTTTGTTTCAGTGCAGTGGCTATTTTAAGTTCATATTCAGATTTAAGCTTCTTAATGTTATCCTTAAGCTCTTTGCAAGGTTGGTTAAGTGTGAAGGTGGTTAGAATGAAACCTCATATAAGCATTAAGTAATTTCTTTCTCACATTATATAGTTTATCTGTGTATTCCGTCATGGGGTATAGTTTTAAATTCTCATTATATTTGTAACGGAGAAGAACTGCCTTATAAATGCGTGTGGATTTCATTCTGTTCTTCTGCATCCTCCAATCTGTTTTTTTGGTTCTAGTGGTCATCCAGGAGTATTTCTACTTTTTTGCCTTATAAATGCATCTATTTAAGCTGAAGAAGGAGTCAGAGGCATAAACAACAGCTTCAGTAATGGGCTCCATCAGAGGAGGATTACAGTGGAATTTATTTAGGTCGTTAGGTTTGTAACTGAAGAAGGTTCGCTTTTAGGAAGTTCCCAAGTATAGAGGAATCCAGAGGGGAAATGCCACCAGTTTTAAAGAAAAAGGTCACTCACTCACTCATTTATGATCTGATTTAATGGAGAAGATGATAATAAATATACACATGTATAACTCTCTCTCTCTCTCTATATATATATATATATATATATATATATGTGTGTGTGTGTGTGTGTGTGTGTGTGTGTGTGTGTGTGTGTGTGTGTGTGTGTGTGTGTGTGTGTGTATGTGTAGAGAGAGAGAAAGAGGTTATAGAGGTGAGTAAGAAGTGTCTATAATCCTGAGGTCAGCATCTGGGGTATTTGAGTCTCAAGTAGAATGATTAAATTAACTATTTTGTACTAGGCAGACAGCATTTATAATGACAAGAAAATATTAGGTATGCCAAAAATTGGAGATGTATGTCAGTTTACTGATAGATAGCTGAAGACCCATAGTAGAAGGGTATTGTTATAAATGGGGATTTCATCTAAGGCAGGAAGATAGTTATTGTGGTTGGAAGGCAACATATAGTGTGTTCAATTGCTATATGAAGTAGTAATTAATCTTATTTAAGGTGATATTCACATTTTAGAGCATAAATTTGGGGTGCCAAAGAATCAGTTATGGGGTGATGATTCAGTTATGATGTGATGATATCCTTGACAAATACTGATACTCTTCCACAATTTCCACTATGTCTGAAGACATGATAGGTATTAAAGTCAGGAACACAGGGAGTGATTTCATTACTTTGAAACCACATTTCTGTAGCTACACATCTATGAATGTGCTCAAATCGCAAGAGGGTCACAAGTTTGGCCATTTTTTTTTTTTGCTAAAACTCCTGGCATTGAGTAGAACTATATGGAAGAGTTCCAAATTAGGCTTTAATAGATTAGAATGTTTAGCAGATAGACTAAGCCTAAAAATGGCACTATGGGGGCAGTAAAGAATGCGAAAGCTATAGTAATGGAGTTGAAGACCATCACTGACAAAGCAGTAATACTTTCAAGGGATATCATCCTAAGCTGACACTTACTGGATATCCCTATAATGATACCAGCTATGTAACCAATTATTAAAGCCAATTATCTTGTTTTTGAATATTGGCAGCAATATGGATGATGGCAAAATACCACTCAAGAATAGTATGTTTCTTGCTTTGGTGACATACATAGCAAGCTCACTCGTAACCTTCTGCATGCCCCTCTGGGTAGAGCTCTCAAGGTCATTTACATCTTTCTGGACCAACATCAGGTCACAATCATATTTGTCAGGATGGAGGGGTCTAAGAGCTCTTGCTGCATTCTGTATAACGGCTCTGGAAAGAGAGCTAACCATTACAATTCAGTTTGTGGAGGGTGGTCACCATATACTTGACAATAAAGTGACCTATTATGCAGGCAATAATGCCTGATAGGTTGGGAACTATTGGAGAAGTAATGGAATGCTCAAGATTTTGTGAGAAGAAGGACCTCTCCACACCTGGAAGGTCTGTTATTTTCTGTATAACACCTTAACTTGAAGGTATTATTTTGCTTAGCTAATGGGATATCTGTTAAAGTGTTCTGCATTTATTTTATTATTACTATGCACATTTTTATATGTTTATATGTAAAATAGCCCCCCCCCCCAATGTTTAAAGTTACTATTGGTCACATAATTGTTGGAGGAAGTATTTTACATCAGGAATATATATTATGCAAGTATTTAATGTCTACACATACATACAGGCAAACAGACAGACACACAACCACACACACCCACATGCACTCACACATCTTCATACACACCACTCAGGAATTATTGATAGACTCACCAAACTAGGCATCAACCTCTATATCACTAGGTGAGTAGCAAATTGTCTCACAGATATAACACACAGTGTGAAAGTAGCAGACTCCAAGTCAGACTGCGGAGCAGTCATGAGTGGAGTCCCACAGGGATTGGCCTTGGGTCTTCTCCTGTTTGACATCTACTTCTCAAAAGTCTAGGTCAACATGGAGGGACTCTGGCTGACCAAGTTCTCTGATGATTGCAAGCTGGGTGCCATTATTAACTCTCCGAGTGATATAGACATCCTACAGAAAGGCCTCACTGAGACCAACGACTGGTGTTGAAATCATGGCCTTAAGCTTAATGCCAAAAAATGTGTCATCATTCCCTTTGGGAGAAACTCAGTTCCCACTAATTACCACATTGATGGTAGCCCACTGAACACTGAAGGCATTATAAGAGATCTAGGTGCACAGGCTAACAGCAACCTCTCCTTTGACCACTACATTGCCACTGTGGTCAGAAAGTCCTTCTATGTGGCACATCTCATTACTAAGGGTTTTGCATCCAGGAAGAAAGAGGTCATCATCTCTCTCTACTCTTCCCTCATTAGACCAATCATCGAGTATAATGCCCCATTTGGCATGTACCTCACTAAACACCTGCAACAGCTGGAAAGGCCACAAAAGTACCCCATGAAGAGGATCCTATGCCTTAAACACATGCCCTACATGAACAGACTCAAAAAACTCCAGCTTTTCTCTGTCTCATATCATCTATTATTAGGCAATCTCTGCTTGACTTACAAAGCCATGTCAGAGCCAGCCCTGTTAGAAATGTTACACCTATAAAGAAATTCCAATCCTTCCACACCACACACTCCACGGACCTCAACCTCATTACCACAATCAAGAGAACATGCTGGAGGGACAGGTTCATAACCCAGAGACTGCCCATGCTCTGGACTTCCCATACATGTCAAGCAGAGCACCTCACTGTCCCTTTTCAAGAGAAATCTTAATGAGTTGATGGGAAATAGAAAGTTCACCCCGGGGATCTCTCCAATGGGTCTACTTGATAGAGACAGCGGGAACTAACGGCAGCATGATGCCAGGACACTTCTAAGGGCTAGGCTTGTAAAGGCTTCAGGGCCGTTGGCCTAGTATACACCTATGAACATAAATAGATATATGTAGGGGCAGAGAGAGAGAGAGAGTGTTTCTCACATAACTACAGAAACTCAGACAGACACACACACACACACACACACACACACACACATACACACACACACACACACACACACACACACACACAAAGTCACATACACTCCATATCATACACGGACAGAAATGCCCAAAATTTACAGCCACTTTCTTGACTGCATACACCTCAGATATTTCATTGTGATAAAATGAAAAAAAATTGTGTAGTGCAAATAATTTCAACTCACTCATGCCCCTCAACAGCTCCTGATGTAGAACATCCTTGATTTTTGTCTCATGTTTTTGTTCTGTCCTATAAAAACATTTGATTTTCTGGTAAAAAAACTGAGGATTACAATCAGTCGGTGTAGCAAGACATTATAGTTTCATACTTATTGTTCAGACAATGGATGCTGATAGAAAACCTCTTGCTATTTCCTTTCTAAGTGAATTAGAGTAATATCTAAAAATTACGAACAAGACTGACTGTGAGCAGAAAGGCAGACAGTAAGAACTACCAAACAAAAACAAGGAACAATGTTGTTGTTTCCCTCCACCACTCACCAGTGCACTAATACATACAAAAAATAGTAATTAGTAATTGTCCATGATTTCACATCTTTGCCCCTCAATTATTGTTGACTTTGTCCAGAATTCTTGAGTAAATAAGCTGAGAGGTATGCTTTGTCTCTCTCTCTCTCTCTCTGTTGCTCTTTTGCTCACACGCACAGATATATACACACATGAATCCCCTTCTAAGGCTTGAAATTTGAAAACTTTGAACTTCAGAAGGCCGAGATCAGAAGACTGAAGTTTTGAAACTTCGAACGCTTTGAATGGAGATCGCCGTACAGAGCGGAATGGGATATTTACTGTTTTCCTCACTGTTGTGCAATCTTGGAATTGGTATATTTATTCAGCGGGGGTGTGGGGGTGCAGGGGGGGCTTGCCCCTTGCAAAAACATAAAAATAAATTTGGGGGGGTTATTTTTTCTTTCATTTTTGAAGTTTCAAAACTTTGATTTTCTGGTCTTGGCCTTTTGAAGTTCAAAGTTTTTAAACTTTGAGCTTTAGATGTAGATCCACACAAGGATCCTCCTCTAAAGCTCAAAGTTTCAAACTTTGAACTTCAAAAGGCAGAGACCAGAAGACTAAAGTTTTGAAACTTTGAACGTTTTGAATGGAAATCAAATTATAGTGCGAAACTGGATATTTACCATTTTCCTCACTGTAGTGCAATCTCAGAGTTCGTATATTTATTTAGCAGGGGTGTGGGGGTGCAGGGGGGCAAAAAACTTTTTTTTTTTTCGTTTTTGAAGTTTAAAAACTTTGATCTTCTGGTCTTGGCCTTTTGAAGTTTGAAATTTTGAAACTTCGAACTTTAGAAGTAGATGCACACACACACACACACACACACACACACACACACACACACACACACACACACACACACACACACAGGCAGCTGGATCCCCCTTTATTTTTTCATCTTGATAAACACAGCTTTTTAAACCATGCTGAGTCAGAGAGAAGTAAAATGGCACGTTGCTGTAACTGCTGCTGAAGTTCCTTTGCTAGCTAAGTCTTTTTTCATTTTATTTACTTTTTGTATGTTTAGTAATCAACAAGGCTACATTTAGCTAGTGTAAAAAGTATGGCTGCTGTTTGTTTTTCTTTGGTCCCTCCTTCATGGCAACTTAATATGCTGCCGTGAAGTGGTGGATTCTTTTACTGGGTGCTAATGTGTATTTTATTATCCTGTTGGAGAACATTTACTCTTCAACAGGATATCAATGTATATTTTCCCCATAACCCAATAAAACATTATTGAAGGCGGATAAAGTCTCAGAAGGCCTTAATGGCTTACAGTCTGCACCCTTGCAACTGTTAGAGACATGTGCACTGGCTATGGGCTTGTGCGGTGAAGATGGGTATGTTGCAGTGTGAATTAAAGGCTGAGATTTATTTTACTCTGGTCTTTAGTTTTGGAGGCTTTGGCAGTGATTCTCTTAATAATATGAGCATAATTTGGTATAGTGATGGAGTTCTTTGCTCTGAGTGTGTGTGTGTGTGTGTGTGTGTGTGTGTGTGTGTGTGTGTGTGTGTGTGTGTGTGTGTGTGTGTGTGTGTGTGTGTTGTGTTAACTGAATGTAGTTTTAATGTGAGAAGGTAGCTTCCAATAAATGCATGCAAGACCTTACTAATAGTATGCTTCCGGATCAACAGCATTTACAATTATGGAATCACATAAGTAATTCCTCTTCATGACATTTTGGTAACTAAAAAACAGTATTTTAGTCTGATTATCATGATATCATTCTGGCCATGCTTGAACTTATTTGTATTACATGATGTTACTGAAAGAATATACATTATTTTCATTTGTATATATGCAGCTGTGCCACATTCTTGGACTTGTATAACTTCTATTCAATATACATTCTTTTGCTATAGCTGAAATAGTATGGATCTATTAAATCTGTTAATACTGTACATATATTTTGATGTTGTTTGTGAAAATATCTCCTGGGAATAAATTAAAAATGGAATTTTTCATATGAACAGTTCCAGTTAGTAAATGTGAAGTAACAAATAAATAAGAAATAGGTAAATTTGCAGCTGGTGAGTTTTTAAGAGATGAAGTGAGACATGGTGTACCTTTATTTATGTTATAAACTCATATAAAACGTATATATTTATCTGATGAAAAAATATTACAGATAAATGAAACATCTTCACCTGAGCCTAGTAGTTAAGCTAAAGGTCTGCAAAACTAGAGAAGTGGATGTGACTCCTACCATTCCCATGTCATACTACAGAAATAAGTCATAGGGATTATATGCTTTTAATTGTGTAGGGCTGGTATGCAGTATAAGTAACATACAAATCCAACAAATTTCACACATGTAATCACATGCACTGGAGTAGCTATATATGCTACTCTGTATCTACATAAATCTTGATATGGAGAGGGTATATAAATGAAGATCCACAAAATGTTCCATGATTCACAAATATCTGAATCACAAAGTACATTGTGGAGCTGTTATCAGCATTTTTTTGTGGAAGAAGAATGGACTAACCACACAAAACCCCCATGATATATATTCAGTGCTCCCTAAATGTTGATGCTGTGATTAGCAGACCATAGCTGAGCAACACACACACACACACACACACACACACACACACACACACACACACACACACACACACACACACACACACACACACACATACACACACACACATGAAAAGAAAAAAAAAACACTACATATGGTCCAAGAAGTAGAAAACAAACTAATGACAATGGTAACTCCGAATGGTATGTGTTTTGTGCATAGCAAGGGAGGGTGACAAACAAACTCTACTGCACCACTCTCATGTAGATGTCATTGAGCATTAGGAATAGGATTTACATAACATGTAAAGGTAATCCATTTCACAGTTGTGGCAACAGTATGTATGAATAGCACTATGTCATGACTATGGACTGAAAATGTACAAGGGTGTGTTGTACATATTATGTTTTCTCCACTGAAATTCAACATTTATGTCCTCTATGGCACCACCATTCTGGTTTACCCTACATGAATTTGTAAATGTTATGGGTATAAAAATATTGTCTTCGGATCCTAATGACACCATGTTCTGGTTGGGAAGATAGTAGTATGCCATACCTCTGAACTGTACAGAGTTTCAAAGAATGCCCAGATTTTTGCCTAATAGTTTTGGTACATGTTTCATAAAATTGTGGTTTTCTGTCAAATTAGAGGCAAATCTTTGAAGACTGAAGTTAGAAAATAGACAGGCATTTCAGTTTCAGACTTCATACCCTTCAGAAAATTCATGCCAATGCAAAATCTGTTATTCTATCAATTTTCTAAGTTTTATCACTTCACAGCAAGATGTTGTCCCATTCGATTTTCAGCTAGAGCGTCTTCTGTGTGGAGGCATGCGTGAATGGGCGTGCCTTCATTGAAGGTTGTGTGTCAGGGCTGGTAACTCGGCACGTAAAAATTCACTACCAAACATTAGCGGACCAGAGTTACGCTGTGGCGACCCCTGACCAGGGTAAGCCGAAAGACACAACATAAGAGCAATATTTAAAAAAATGTTCCTACTTTTGGGCCTTTGTTCTGCTTTTATTTATGACTTTGTCCCAATGTCTTCCTCTAAGAGGTTGAGAGGTATGTAGGCTGCCCATTTAATGTTTAGCCTTTCTGAAAATGTGCATGATTACAGTTTTAGAGAGACACAGAATGACCTGAAAGCACACTTACGTTCTATCCCTTATTAGGATATTTTACCTGTCATCCTTTGTCAAGTGTCTTGTACTTCATAGTTTTGCCCCCCTGACTTAAACCCTTTTGCATTCTGCGTAGCTTCTCATAGTCATGTAACACTTTCACCCACATAAAGCAAGTCACAGATTCACTAGTTCAGAAATTTTAGAAAAGCAAACTCTCATGAGGACAATTATACTTGTCTACCATCCCATGACACTTCTACATTGTCATGTACCAACCTACAATTTCTGAAACTAGTACTAATGTAACACTGCTGATAACACGGTTACCCCAGTATGTACAGAACAGGATCACCCCAGTATGTACAGTAAGAGCAGCAGACAACAAAAGGGCAGTCCCTCTACTTCTGATAGCATGATTCAGCCCCTCTATGTTCTCCTTAATCCTCCTCAGAAGAAATGGCAACAGAGTCTGGGTGTCATTGCATGCATATTTAGTCTTTACACCCATATATATAACAGTAACAGACCATTACTTTTCCAAATTGTATCACTACCCCCCAGGAAAAAGTGCTGCTTTGAAACTTTCCTGTCACCCAGTCTTGCAGTACTGCTTTCAGTGATACATTTCTCCAGAAACTCATTGACTGTATTTATCCTTATATTAGAGATATATGGTCTACAACTCTTTCAGCAAACTGGCACCAGTTACTTCTATACCAGTAAAAGATAGGAAAGCCTTGAATTCATATCAAATCACAAATCATGAAGCCCAACTGACAAAAATAATTAATATAAAAAATGGTATGCTACGCTACAAATATCAAACACTCTTAAACTATGCTATGACAGAAAAGCAACTTCAGAAAAAAAGTTGAAAACAATTTACTGCACTAAGCTTTTAATTTAATTTAACTTGGTTATGTAGTTGTGTTGCCATTTATTATGGTTCGTTTTACTGACTGCTTAACTGTTTTTGAGATTCCCTGGGAATGGATCTTATATATATATATTGGGCAGGATTCACGAAGCCTCCATGTAAGAGTTATAACTCTTACACGGAGGCTGCAGTTAAACGGAGTGATGTCAGCATGCTCTGCATATTCATGAGAGCATGCTGAATCACACCTAAGGCTAACACGGTCCATGTAAGACAGTAGGGGGTGTGTCCATAGGCCAAGCCCTGTAAGCGGACACGCCCCCAGAAGAATAAAAGTGCCCGAAGTAAACACCCACGACAGAGTCCATGGAAATGTGAATAAACACAACACAACACATGCCCCCACAGACTATGAACAGAAAATATATAAATGAACATGTTATAAATTTGTTTTAAATCGTAAAGATGTTTGCCCGTGAGTGCGCTCGTTTGTGCGGGCATACCCGTAGCACAGCTACAGTTAGCAGTCAGTGGGAAAGCATATAAGAACTAAATATGCAAAGTAAACCAAGAAGCAATAGTGTAGCGGTAGAGATGTTGGCTGAAGAGCAGGCATTCATGGTTCGAGCCCCCACAACACCAATTTTTATTTTTAGCAAAATAAGCATGAAACAAGTCCCTGACAAACATGTACACATAAAATCACATTTTATGTAAAATGTAATGAAATAGCCCATTTATATTGAAGAAATGTGAGGTAACAAAACAATAAAAAATGCCAGATGTGCCCATAGCTGAGCTACAGTTTAACAGGGTGAGTGCATCTGCCCGTAGGTGAGCAGTGGTTTAACTGGTGCAAAATGAGTGCCCGTAGCTGAGCAGTGGTTTAACAGGTGCAAAATAAGTGCCCATAGGTGAGCAGTGGTTTAACACGTTGAAACTATATGCCTCTAGCTGAGCTGAGCATAATATGCGTGCTGATAGCCAAATGAGGCTTAAACCAGCGTACCCCGTTTGCGCGGAGCTGCGCACCGCGCAAACAAGCTAACCGACGGGCAACGTTGAGCAAACCGTATCAAAACTGCCTTTACACAGACACATCCCTCAGCTTGTCTAGACAGTCATAAAAAATAAAAAGTAGTGGCCAGGTTCGAACCCAGGATACTATACACCATAATCAAGGTGCTGAACCACTAAGCCATGACAGCAGTACCTATAAATGCAATAATAGCAAATATATAGGAATGAATACAAACTGGAGCATGACAATGCAGGTTTAGTGAAGTTGATACAATTCCAAAATGGCCAATCACAGATATGTGTGGGAAAAAGGGCCTATATAAGCCCCAATAGGCAGGAATACACAGCATAAACGATTGTAGAACTGACTTGCAGCCAGAATGACAGGAGTAGGTGAGGGTAGTTGCTTTCGAGCACAGAGGTGGGGCGTTGAGGAGTCCAGGTACATGGTCTGGCTCCTAGTCCACAATCATGAGGCCCAACTCATGCAGGGCCAGGTCCTGTGGGGAGCATATAGGGCTGAGGTGTGGGACCGGTTGGCTCATGATCTCACCAGTGCCACAGGGATTCCAAGGACTGGTGAGCAGGTCCGTCACCACCATTAGGACCTGAAGAGATGCAAGCAGGACCAATTGAACCTTTGGATCCAGGAGGCCCGGCAAATGCCCAACGCCCCACTACTGAGTAAGTTACATTTAATTATGTATGTAAGAAATTAAACTAGCTGATATTATGGAGATGTGTATTCCAATATTACTTCATTTATATTACAGCTGCAGGTGTCCGTTCTGCGAACCGCAGAGCCTATGGCGATAGGCTGGTGTGGTTGCGCCACCAGGCAGGTCAGTAATCCACTCCCAGTAACTGTAAAGAAATATAAAAGTATGACAGTTAGCAAAAGAGTGCAGTGTAGTCACTAAGTAATAAAATGTGCAAGTAACAGTGTAAAAGTGTTTGCAAGTATTGCTTGATTACAAAAGTGTGTTGCAGTCTGTAATCCAAACAGAAAAATGAAAATGTCTGAAATAAATTCTGAAATAAAGATGCCCCACCTGTAATAAAATAGTACACAACCTGCAGCAGGCTGAAAAGTACAGCTGCAGAAGATGATCAAATCACATGTGTGAAATATATCCCTGTTGAAATACTGAAACATGACAGAAGTGAGACTGCTGGAAAGGATTGTAATAACTACAGGTAAAACATGTCAATAAAGCCTAGAAGTAAGTACCATCCTGAATAGTAAAATGAAAACAAGTGAGAGAGTGTGAGAAAGTGTCATGAATCCAGCAATACAGTAGTAATAACCCCTGAATAAAGTATAGTGCAGTCAGTACAGAATGAAATGCATGTGAGAAGCAAAACCAAACAGCGAACTCTGTTCAAAGTGTTGCTGCAGCTGGAATGTGTATCCCAAAATCTGGATATGTTGCTCTCAGTCTGCAATATGCAGATAGTATGATTGTCTGATATATCAAACATCCACACTTGTCTATAGCTATATAAAGCAAATGTAGCAGGATGATGTAGCTGAACAAAGCTAGATATGAATGTGTATGAAGAACAATAAAATGTATATTGATGTAGCAGTAACAGTCCTATCACCAAGTTGAAGTAGTTATCATATAGGAAACTGTAGTTAGAAAAGTAGTATGTATATATGTGCAGCTATTAGAAATGTACAGCATATGTATTGGTATTAGAAGGTGTTAATATTATTTTCTTCACCCCACCCTATAACCACATATAACCCATTTCACGTGAAATTGGTATGTGCAATCACAATTAACACCCCTGGACATTTGTCCTGTTGGGTCATATATATTTGCATGTCCATTGATGCATCTGCCCTGTTCATACATCCAAACCTGATGACCTGTTGCCATCAATCAACCCTGCATGTTGTTGGACTGTGTATTGCTGTTCAAATTATGCATGTGTTATGCTCGCTGTTCAATGGTGTGAATATCTGGGTGTTTGGTTAATGGGAATACTAATGCATGCTGTTACAGCTAATTGTGAATGGTATTATATGTCACTAACCCAAACTGTCATGACATAATGCAAAACATAGGATGACAGGGAAGGTGGGTTCCAGCGGACCCACCTCTCCCACCTCAGCTGGCGAGTGCACCTGGCACTAGTGCCCAGTCTGGACCCCCTCCGGTGGCCCTGTGCCACCTGCGGGTGGAAGCGCTGCAGGGGATGGGGCTCATCCCCCCTCTGCAAGTGTGGCCGGAGGAGAACCACCACTCACCCTCCGTAGTGTCCGGACTGTAGTGCGTAGGGAGATCCAGGACTCTGTTCTTGGGCCCCTACGCCAGCTTGAGGCACAGGTGGCACAACTTACGGGCATGCCTGTTGCCTGGCCTACACAGCCCCCAGCACAGCCCTGTCCTGGGCAGTGAAGGAACAGTGGCAACTGCCTATGGGTGGGGATATCAGTTCCACTGTTGCCATCTGTGGGCTCATGGGCTCTGGATATCCACACCTCCGTCCCCGTCAATTGTGTAACCCCCCCACACGTGTCATACACCGCCCCTGTATGCGTCTTGTTTGTCTTGTCTGTTGACCTACCCAACCTACCTCCCCAGGTATACCGACTTTCTTCACCTGACATACCACTCTCACCTGAAAAAAAAAAAAAAAAGGGCACTCTGTACCCACAAAAAAATTACGCCCCATACATAGCTGCCCATTCCGCACATGTCTGCTGGACATGGAAACTATCAATTACAATTGGCTGTACAACAAGTATTATTGTTGTCCTGACACCTCTCTCAGTGGTGGAAGGTTTCAAATGACACACCAAATTACATACATATGCACAGCTGTTGCTGATGAAGAAATGGGCAGCTATGGGCATTACCTACATCCCTCCTGCAAATCCCAAGCTTGTTTCCCTACTGTCTTACCCTCTTTGTGATCCCTTTTTCACCACTTTCCTGTCTCCCCATTTTCATTTCTTTCAAAGAAAATAGTGTGGGTGTGCACCAGAGTAAGCACTGTTACACGGTTGTAAGCGGGTGTGCTCATGTGTGCGCAGAGCTAAACGCCAGTGCGCATGCGTGAGCTCCACGCAAACCAGTTACAACTGCTTAAAAGTGCCTTAGTCACTCTGATTGACAGGTCCTGTAGTCAGTTCAAAAGCAAAATAAAACCCACTGTCAGTCCCAAACCCAGGACCTTGGAAACAGTAGTCTGTATGACCTACCACTAAGCCATGACTCTTATACAAGAACATTGTGCTAAAATAAATATAACATGTAATAGTAGGAATGAATGTAAAGGGAATATAGGATGTGTAGTACACAAAGCATGTCATTTAGAATTACTGTCAAAACTAGTGGATTCCCATAATAGTAGTGTGTGAACAGAAACAGCCATGCTAGTTGGTAGCTTGTAGGTAATAATGTCAGTTAATGTACATATATAAATGTATGTATATTTACATATATATATATATATATATATATATATATATATATATATATATATAGTTGTAGGTGTCATTGTACATACACACTTACTACAGGGAACAGGAGAGAGAAATGGAGAAATGTGAATCTACAACACAGCCTGAATCATAAGAGAGATACTAACCTTTACACTCACAGAACAGTGTCCACAGCATACCAGCATGGTCCCCGCCCTTACAATATGAAAGGGCAATGCCTATCTCACATACCCTTTTATAGCACTGTCCTGAAATCACAGTAAGAACTGCAATCAGTACACAACTGGCTGCATGCAATTAGCAAATGCTGGCTTACAATTGGTGCAGAGGCCATCACATGGACCTATGCAGATTCCTACAAAAGCATCCTGTACTAACACTCCACACATGCAATATGTTCATTGCACTGTCTGGAAGCAGACAGAGGGAGAGAGACAGACAGAGACAGAGAGAAAAAAAAATACACATGCTACACACTGTGAGTCCAAGCTGTCAGCAGTGACAGTAGCAAGCCGTGCCAGCAGCAGCAGGAAGCAGAAGCAGTGGTAACGCAATGAGCTGCGACAAACACAGGTAATGTAAAGTAGCAGGTTAATAGTCTGCATACTGTGAACCCTCCAAATGTGTCATAGGTCTGTATATATAGGTATGTCCATGTGATATGTTGTGTGTATGTAGTTCCACCAAAAGGGGATGACTATACATTACATGTCAGTCAGTGTTAGGCCATGATCCTGGCAGCAGTTGTCTGTGCGTTGCCCTCAGCAATGGCTGTAGTGACTGTTTTGAAAGGTTAGCCAGGTTCAAAAGGCAGGATCAGCCCATCACAAAGGCAAACTGGCTGGGAACAAGTGTCTGCAAGTATCCAATATCGCTGCATATGCATCCCATACTGAATAATTCCATAGCTTAGCAGACCAGGCCGGTTAGGCACTCCAGCCCTCCTCAGTATGGAGAACATCGATGTCTGTGCTGTGACTGAAACCTGGTTCAAGGCTCCTGAGAGCACCCCAGCACTATCAGGTTATACCTCATATCATGCGTTCCGGCCCCAAAATCCGGACCGAACCACAAAAGGAGGGGGAGTATCCATATTCATAAAGGATACCCACACCTCCAGGTTAGTGGCAACGCACGAAGCATCGGAGACCATCCAGGTGCAATTAACCATAGGTAAAACTGCCCTACAGTTTGTAACATGCTACAGACCACCTTCTCAAACTCTGGAAACCCACACAGCCTTCCTGAAGACACTGGAGAGTATGAATGTCTCTCCAAACACCATCATATTGGGTGACTTCAACTACCCAAACATAGACTGGGAACATTACTCAAGCCCCAACACCCTAGCCCAAAGGTTCCTGGAGTTCATAAACTCAAATGCTATGGAACAACTAGTCACCATTCCCACAAGAGGAGAAAATATACTAGACCTGATCATCACAAACATGGGGACAAAATGCTCCACACCGGAAGTATATCCCTCATTGGTGAGATCAGACCATAAATTAATCTCACTGGAGATCCACATCCCGCCCCAACCCCAGCAAAAAAGACCACAGTGAAGAACTTCTCAAAAGCAAACTTCACACTTCTTAAGACTGGAGTGGTATCCTTCAAGGCCCCTGAGCCAGTGGAAACCACAACCCACGCTGCTGAAACCCTTACAAATGCCTTCTCCGAGCACCTCCAGGAATGTATGGATCAAGCAATCCCTAATAAAATCAAGACCCTTTCCACCAAAGGCAGGTGCCCGGTCTGGTGGACCCCAGCCATAAACAAACTCTACAACAAGAGGAGAAAGCTACTACATGACAGAGCAAAATCTCTAAAAGGGAAGGCATCTCTGATCAATACTAGCAAAAACTACGATCACTCATAAAATCATCCAAGGCCAACTTTGAGAGAAAAATCGCTAATGACACAAAAGACAATCATAAGGCCTTCTTTAGCTATGTTAGAAACCTGGGTGGAAACTCCCAGATATGCTCAGAATTAGTCCAAAATGATAAAAAAAATCACTGAACCCACAGACATTGCCAACATACTGGCAGACAGGTTCAGTGCAAATTTCTCCTCCCTCCCCAAAAGGAGCAATATCTATCCCACCAGAGTCTAGCCTCCCAAACATCTCAGATGCCCAGGTGAGAGCTGCTCTCT
Source organism: Protopterus annectens (assembly GCF_019279795.1). Classification (NCBI taxonomy): domain Eukaryota; kingdom Metazoa; phylum Chordata; order Ceratodontiformes; family Protopteridae; genus Protopterus; species Protopterus annectens. The sequence goes on along the minus strand of NC_056733.1, from coordinate 1,703,915,797 downwards.
AAAGCAAAAAACACAGCATCAATGGGACCGGACGGTGTCCCCGGCTGTGTGCTACACGAACTCAATGAGGAACTAAACCCACACATAAGGCTGCTGTTTAATCTTAGCCTTACTACAGGATACGTACCCAAAGAATGGCGTATGGCAACTGTGGTCCCACTCCACAAAGGCGGTGCTTCTATGGACCATGGAAATTACTGCCCCATAAGCTTGACGAGCCTTGTCTGCAAAGCTATGGAGAGGATCATAATGGAACTCATAAATAAAGACATTGGGGACCTACAGACACTGGATCCTACCCAATTTGGCTTTGTCAAGGGCAGATCCTGCCTCTTGAACTTGGTTGACTTTTTCGAAACAGTCACTAAGGCCATTGATGAGGGTAAGGCAGTTCACACAGCCTACCTTGACCTAGCAAAAGCGTTCGACACAATACCCCACTCGGGCATCATAGAAAAGCTCACCAGCTTAGATGTAAACCCATATGTCACAAGATGGGTTGCAAACTGGCTCAAGGACAGAACACACAGGGTTAGAGTTGCTGGTGCCATGTCAGACTCTAAGCCGGTCACAGTGGTGTCCCACAGGGCTCAGTCCTGGGCCCCTCTTGTTCGGCATTTATTTTTCTGAAGTGCAGGCAAACATTAGGGGATTGTGGCTCACAAAATTTGCAGATGACTGCAAACTGGGCACCATAATTGACACTCCATCCGACACAGACATCCTCCAGAGAGGTCTCATAGAAATGGATAACTGGTGCCAGAGCCATGGCCTTAAGCTAAATGCCAAAAATGTATAGTCATACCCTTTGGGAAAACAAGGTAACCCCTAATTACCACATAGATGGTAATCCATTAAACACGGAAGAAGTTATCAGGGACCTGGGGACCCAAGTTGACAGTAACCTCTTTTGACACTCACATTGCCAAAGTGGTTAGGAAGACCTTCTACATTGCCCACCTGATCATGAAGGGATTCACATCCAGATCAGGAGAGGTCATTGTACCCCTGTACTCTTCACTTATCAGACCAATGATTGAGTACAACGCCCCATTCGAATGTACCTTACCCGACACCTGCAGCAGTTGGAAAGACCCCAAAAGTTCCTCACCAAAAGGATAAAGGCTCAAACATATGTCATACGATGCCCGACTGATGAAACTCCAGCTCTATTCAGTCGCATACCGTCTGCTCAGAGGTGATCTGTGCATGACATACAAGGCCATGTCCAACCCGGAATTAATGGACATGCTCCACCTCAAAAAATCCAAATCCACCAGAGCCACGAGAGCAAGAGACTTAAACCTCAACACGGATATAAATAGGACGTGCTGGAGGGACAGATTCATCACCCAGAGACTCCCTACACTATGGAACAGAATCCCAGTCCATGTGAGGCAGAGCCCCTCACTGACTCTGTTCAAGAGAAATCTTGACGAGTGGATGGGAGATCGTAGGTTTACCCCGGGAATCATCTCTGTATCACTGCTAGACAGAGGCACAGCAAACTAATGGGTATAGTATTTTCATCCTAAGGGGTGGTGAAAGCCACACACACTCTGGCTAGGCTTATAAATGCCCTAGGGCAGATAGCCTAGTATGAACCTATGAACCTATGAACCTATTATGCATATGATGTGGTAGTTCCCAGGGTCAGTAGAGGTGCCTCCTTAGTGGTATGGGACCAGTGTTGCTGTATGCCAGTGTCCAGGTACATATCCTGTAGTACGGCCAAAATTAATTATCAGTCTTATATGCGGTTGTATGTCCTCTTGGAGTGCATGTAGCACACATCCAGGGATACCATCAGGTCACAGTGATGCTGTGTGTTCTGCTTTGCTGAAGGCAGCCCTCACCTGGACATGTGAGATGATAGGGAGGTTACATACAGCTGTGATAAGTATTTCAACTGGTGGGGGAGAAGGAGGGGGGATACGTGCACCGAACCTGTCTGCAAGAATGTTGCCAATATCTGTGTGTTTGGTAAATGTTAAGTAGGTGTGTATTAACGCAGAGCATATCTGAGGCATTTGGTCCATATGTGTAACATAACTGAAGAAGGCCTTGTGGTTATCCATAGTGTTTGTGGCCATTTCCCTCCCAGAGTAGGCCGTGGCCGTTGTTATGAGAGACGGTAGCATATTACCAGTGCTGACCACAGATGCCTTCCCTTAATGTGAATCTGCTCTGTCCTGCAGTAGCCTCCTGCTATTGTTATACAATCTGCCTCTGTCTGGGGTCCACCGGACAGGATGCCTAACCTTTGTGCATAGGGTCTGGGTTAGAAATGTGTGTGCAAGTTCCATGCAATCTGTGGGATGTCCATGGTAAGCATTTGCAAAGGGGTCAGCAGTGTGGGTTGTGGCTTACACTGGCCCAGTGTGCTGCATGGATACCATCTCAGTCCTAACAAGTGAATAACTGTCTAATCACATACATATCAAAGTAGTCTACTGTGCTGGTGGTGGTGGTGGGATATGTATATCCAGGCTGAGTAACTTGTGTCCACATCACACTAGTGGATGGCATCCCACATACAGTACCTTGGGATGAACCCCCAGAGTGAGGTTGTGCATTGGACCTGTCGCAGTGTGCTGACCGATGGGGCATGCTACTATGTTGTGTGGAATGTGGCAGGTATTGTTGCACAGGTGTTAGCTGAGCACTGATATCTGGCCATGTACTTGTGTATCCACCACGAGACACACACATGCAACATATGGGAGTAGTAGTATATCACTACACATGAGTATCATGTATAGTATGTGTGCCATATATTGCTGACATAGTCTGCTGATATCCTGTTTGTGCTCTCTTCCAGGGAGATGGCGCGTCAGCGTAATCCCGCCTACTCTGCAGCGGAAGATGAGGAGATACACCAGAACCTGGTGCGGGAGTATGACATACTGTTTTCCCGCACCAGTCAGAATTAGTAGGAGAGGGCTGCACTGTGGCAAGACCTTGTCCATAGGGTAAATGACATTGGCATGCATAATAGGACATATGAGCAGGTACGACATCACTGCAGTGATTTAATCAGAAATGTCCATCAGCGTGCGTTGGATATCCACAGGCAACAGGTTGCCACAGGAGGTGGGGTGGCCACACATCCCCCCCTCACCAGACTGGAGGGGCTACTCCTAAGGGTTGTGGCTCCAGCCCCGGAACAGCAACAGCAATACACCTGCATCATGATGGAGGCTGGATCCACACAGCACGACATGGAGCGTGCAGATAATATGCCATATGTACACTTGACTGTTCTGTACACTGTTAGTTTATGCATGTGTAAGGTGTGTCTGTGGTATGTAGCTGTCAACATAGTATGTAATTGTGCATGTGTGATATTGGCAATATCAGCAGCTGACGTGTGAAAGGCAACTGGTGTACTACTGCACTGTATCATATGCAGTATCAATGGCACAGTTGTGCCCACAGACATTAATCTCATCATTTCTGCAGGTTCCTCCGGGGTTACAGCAAGGCAGGCCATCCATGCTGGTGAGTGTGTTTAACAATACCTATAATAGTCCTGATAGTGCTAGTAACACTAGTGTAACTCAGTAGTGCTCTGTGTATACTGCGGGGTGTGCATGTGTGCAGGTGTGCCTGTCCCATGTGTGCATGTGTGCAGGTGTGCCTGTGTCTACGTGTGCATGTGTGCATGTGTGCATGTGTGCCTGTGTCCATGTGTGCATGTGTGCATGTGTGCCTGTGTCCATGTGTGTATGTGTGCATGTATGCATGTGTACACGTGACCATGTGTGCATGTGTGCATGTGCGCATGTGTCCATGTGTCCATGTGTCCACGTGTGCATGTGTCCACGTGTGCATGTGTGCATGTGTCCACGTGTGCATGTGTGCATGTGTGCCTGTGTGCATGTGTCCACGTGTGCATGTCTGCATGTGTGCTTGTGCCCATGTGTGCATGTGTGCATGTGTCCATGTGTGCATCAATGCATCACTGGTAACATTGTGTGGACACTGTAAACTGTGTTTCCTGTCTTCCTCCCACAGGTTCTGGTGCTGCTCTGGTGTCCTGCAGCAGGGAACCTGAATCTGGTGCCACAGGTACTGGTAATGATGATATCTGTGTAATGGTACAGGAAGGTGTGTCAGGGTCCGCCATTGGTCAGCCAATTGACAGTACACAGCTGTCAACCCCATCATTGTGCACAGTCATCCTGCCAGTACATCCTTTGTCACCATTGTCCCTAGGTGATGGACAGGATACAGTGGGCATTGACCAGGGTAATGTGGTATCTGTGGCACATGCTTCCCCACACAGTAACCATGGGCAGGGTCTGCGATGGTACCACACAGAAAGTTGCCCATGGGTTCTCGTGGGAGCATCCGTGGGCGTACTGCCTCTGGCAGACGTGCCCAAAGAGGTCTGTCAACCTCAGCTATGTTTCGGGCTGTCATGCAGGCACAGTCACATATGGAAAGGTACACCAGACAGGGTCTGAGGGAGCTGAGAGCATGTCGCACAGCCATGACTGACAGTATGCGTGACATTGCGGATGCTATCCGTAATTTCACCAATGTCATAGACAGACATTGTGGGGATATATTACAGCAGTTCCACAACCAAATGTCCATGAGCCAGGGCAATGGTGGGCGGTTGCGGCATTGACGTGGCCGTATGCCAGCAAAAGCAGCAGCTGGCAGTCGGCGCGGACCACAACAGGCCCTCGCACACCCCCATAGTGCCAGCAGCAGCCCCAGCAATGCTGGGTCTGTGCTGTCATCAGAACACCCCAGGAGACCACGTGTATGAGGCTCTGGACAGTCCCAACAGGGACCTGTGTCCAGTCAACACACCCCCGCTTCTGATGACAGTACCCAGTCTGGCTTAGTACTGGATATGGTCCGTAGCACCCCTGCCAGGCACAGGTACTGTGTCCATGCCCACAGACACTGATCTTTATGACCTGCCAGGTGCAGTCTGTGGCTGTCCACAAACCCCTGTATATGGCAGCCATGAGGTGGAACTGTGTGCGTGCATACACACATGCGAAATGTTAACACCTAGCGTGACCACATACATGCACACACTGCACCAACAGTGCCCCACACTGTACTGCTGCCCCTCACTAACACACATACACACACATGTCAATTGGTGGTATCAGTGGCAGACTCAGGCATACCTAATTCACACCCTGTGCATATGATGACACTGTGCCACCTCCTGCAATCTCCAACATCATTGAGGGAACAGGTAAACACATTGCTGATGCACAGGGTGACTACATAGAAGTGTATTAGTAGTATCATGTTGGTAACAGTACAGTGTGCTGATATGACTGTGTGTATATCCCAGCATGCCTGATGCAGTAACTGTATGAATGTCCTGATTTGTTATCTGCACCCATAGTACGTACCAAAGTGTAACAGCTGCACATTATTGCATGCCGGTGGTAAGGATGTCAACAGATAGCCACATACATGGGTGGCACAGGGGGGAAGCTAATGCAAGTAGTGATATGCAATGATGGACATGTACAGTAATGGTGTCATGTTGCCCACAATGACTATGCAATGTGGATGTTTGCACATGTTGATATGTGTGCAGTACCAATGTAATCCAAATCACAATTAACTATGACATAATATCAGTTCTACCATGGGCATCTGCGCTGTGCATTCCTGGGTACATGTTGATAGTGCCTACATATTTGCAGTGTTACTTACTGTTAGTGTTACCCCTTCTTTGTTGTACAATGAACTACTTCCAGCCCTGCTTACTGTAGCTTTGTTTGCATGCATGTTCGCTTGGGGTTCCCTGGAACACTGATTCCACCTGCAATGCAGAGTTACAGTGCTTCTGTGGACTCCTAGTGACATCTGCATAGCGTACGATACGTATGTCAAGTTTACACATGACAGAACATCACTGTCCGTCCTGTTCACATGTACGTTGCCTGTGACACATTGCACATGTATTACCTGGCATTTACCCATGTGTGCAGTCATATATGCCAGTGCTATGAAACAGTAGCAGTACACCCACACATACACACCTTCAGTATGTTGTTCCCCATTGGCCCTATGTGTTGGTACTCACCATGGCAATCACACTACTAGGGTAGCATGTGCAAAGGTAACCTGTGAATCACCTCTATGGTCCAGTTGTGGTTTATGTGAGTCATGTGGCAATGTCAATGTCACAGCTGCCACATGTATGCAGTCAGCCATCACCCTTGGCCAGGAACGTACAACACATGTGTGGGATGCCACCACATAGCCAATCTGGGGACTGAGCTCTCTGAACCCAGTAATGCCATACCCTGTCAGGTGGCATGTCATACTACAGTGACTACAATACAAGTCAGATATAGACATGCACTGACAGCATGCTGAACACACTGGGGCATATGCGGGGACTCAGAATAGCATCCTGCCTGGGCATCACACACCTCCGCAGCTGGCACACAGGCATATGTTACGTCGGAACAGAGCACATGCCACACATGGCGCACACATCTTGTGTGCCACACACTCACAACCTGTAGGGCTACACAACACACCTGCTACAGATGTGTCAGGTACCTGTCTTGGGCGCTGCACTGGGGTCCCGCTCAACAGGTTGTATCTGGTGAAGGTCACAGTGATATGCCTCAGGGGCACTATGGTCCACCACAAAACACATGCATACAGGTCAATCAGAGGCATGGACACATATGACTCAGTCATTGACCATGCCACTATGGATGACCTGAGACATACCTCCCTGGACTACATGATAGGGAACATAGAATGGATCTCTCCGCATGTGGCATGGGCCAGTATGAGCCTGATCTTGGTTGCCAACATACCCTCACCAGGTATGCTACCACTATATGTAGGAAGGGTGTTGTATGTTTACATTCTGCTCAGTCTCCAATGTCATTCATAGGGTATCCGCTGGCTGTCAACGTGTGCTTACATGCTAGGGAAGCCACAATGATGTGCAAGGGGCAGCTTGCACGTGACACCCATGGCCCGATGTATATTGGCGAAGCTCCTTGATACACACATACTGCCTTATGCTGCAGGACACGGATTACATAGCCACCTCCGCGGGTATCACACAGGTTAGGACACTAACAGTGCTGCTACACAACACCAGCAGTGTACACCGCAAGATGCATGCACTGTTTACTGTCCTCAGCACGGTGAACTGCAATGTCTGTGCAGTACCAGAGTCCTGATTCATGGCTCACAGGTGCAACCCATCACTGCCAGGTTATGCCTCATACCATGCCTGTCGTCCCCTACACATGTAACACACATGGACAGGGGGGTGGTATCCCAAGGCACCACAGATACACACACCTCCAGGTTGTTGGCACAGCACAAAGCATCAGGGCCTATTCATGTGCAGCTAACAGTGTGTTGGACTGCCATCTGGTTCATAGCCTGGCACACACAACCCTCCCATACACAGGAAAACCACCTATCCTCCATAACAACACTGGCAATATGACAGTCTCAAGAACTGTCTTTATATGGCTGGACTGCATCCAGCCAAACATTGTGCGTGAGCATTACTGTAGCTACAACACACTAGTTGAAGGGTTCACAGCATGTGGTCACTGAATTGCAGTGGAATGACATGTTATAACTTCCACAACAGGTGGGAACATGCAGCACCTGTACATCGACTACATGTAGACTATATGGCCCAGACCAGATGTGTATCCCCTGCTGTAGGTATTTTACCATATACACCCACACTGTATAGACACATACCGTGTGCGGCCCCTGCACAGTAAGACACAGTCATATTGTTATGCATTGCAAATACCATTTATCCACTCGAGGCATGTGTCAGACATGGTAACTACTGCAGGTCACAGGTATTTATGTGTATGTGTCACACACATACATCATGTGTGCAATGCCATTGCTGGTGTAGGCAATGGCATGCATTGTTATGCACAAAGACCCACACAAGGTCATAATGTGTGACACAACCACACATGGCAGTTGTGGGTTACCAAAACATACCTATCTGTACTCTGACAATGGTAATAGACCCAGTAGCAGAGTGCACTATTGGCATTACTGGCCAACTCGCCCTGTTTGGCTCTTCTGATAGTGTGGTGACATCCCCTGTGTTTACTGGGGGAATATGCAGCATCTGGTGTATTGTAGTATTTGCCAAAAGGATCTGTTCTCTCACACTTGCATTTACACACACCCTACTACCCCCACACTTGCTATTTGCAGTATTCATACCCCTACCTAACTAAGCCATGACACGTGAGAGAGACGCATTAGCGAAGCACACTATTCGGATTACTAGATGGTTCTTCTTCTCTGGCTGTACTTATAGGGTGCTGACATCATCAGTGTTTTGAAAGGGTAATGTGCATCAGGTAGTGTGATCGCCTGACCTGTTTTTCATACAGAATTGCACACACACAAATTACCCACATCCAAACACACACACACTTGCAGGTTTCAAACCCCTACCTGAATATGTTATGGCACTTGAGAGTGACACTGTAGCAGATTGCGCTATTCTGATTACTGGTAGATGTCTCTTCTCCAGCTGTATGTATAGGGTGCTGACATCGTCACTGTTTGCAAAGGGTAATGTGCATCATGTAGTGTGATCTCCTGATTTCAAAAAAAAGCACATGTTTTTCATACAGACTTGCAACACACAGAGTCCCCACACCCAACACACACACATGCCATTTATAGGTTTCAAACTCCTACCTAACTATATTATGACACTCAGGAGAGATGCATTAGCAGAGTGCGCTATTCGAATTACTGGGAGGTGTTCCTTCTCCTGCTGTACTTATAGGGTGCTGACATCATCCATGCTGAGATAGGGGAATGTGCATCCTGTAGATTGCTTTCACAGATGCCAAAAGGGACATCTCCCTCACACAGACTTGCACATACACTGAGCAGTTGCAGGATTCAAACCCCTACCTAACTATGTTATGACACTCATGACAGACGCATTAGCAGAGTGCGCTATTCGCATTACTGTGAGGTTTTCCTTCTCCTGCTGTACTTATAGGGTGCTGACATCATCAGTGTTTAGAAAGGGGAATGTGCATCCTGTAGTGTGTTCTCCTAGTTGCCAAAAGGGATATTTCTTTCATACAGACTTGCACACACACTAACCCCCTCCCCACACACTGAGCATTTGCAAGATTCAAACCCCTACCTAACTATGTTATGACACTTGAGATGGACGCATTAGCAGAGCACGCTATTCGCATTACTAGGAGGTTTTCCTTCTCCTGCTGTACTTATAGGGTGCTGACGTCATCAGTGTTTAGAAAGGGGAATGTGCATCCTGTAGTGTGTTCTCCTAGTTGCCAAAAGGGATATTTCTTTCACACAGACTTGCACACACACTCACCCCCTCCACACACACTGAGCATTTGCAGGATTCAAACCCCTACCTAATTATGTTATGACACTCGAGACGGACGCATTAGCAGAGCGCGCTATTCACATTACTGGGAGGTTTCCCTTCTCCTGCTGTACTTATAGGGTGCTGACATCATCAGTGTTTAGAAAGAGGAATGTGCATCCTGTAGTGTGTTTTCCCAGTTGCCAAAAGGGACATTTCCCTCACACAAACTTTCACACACACAAACCCCACACACACTGAGCATTTGCAGGATTCAAATCCCTACCTAGCTATATTATGACACTTGAGGGAGACACATTAGCAGAGCACACTATTTGAATTACTGGGCATCTGTTCTGCACCTGCAGTATTTATAGGATGCTGACATCTTTATTTCTACAGAGGTATGTACATGTAGTACTACCTGTCAGGTGGGGGATAGCATATATATGCATTTGCAGCCACCTACATCAGGGTCAGATATGCACGTCGCACTGGCAGGTTATGTTCTATACCATGCTTTGTGACCACAGGACCTGTAACACACAACACAACCAGTCCAGAACACCACACCCACATCCAGGACACACACTTAGTTTCCCTGGGAACAGTGCCGGGATATGCAGGTGTTCACATACACCATTTCAGTTGTTAACATCAGGTACAGGCATATTGTGTGTGAGAACTACTCAGGCCTCTACCACTTTACCCTACAGCCATTACAATTTGTGGGTCCATTGCTATGGCAGAACCACACACCACAGCCACATGGGGGAATACATATTGCACCTGTCCATCTGCAACGTGAGTACGCACTGTTCCACACCAGAGGTAGACCACCATTGTTGATATCTGACCATACCCACCTTTCCCTGGACATCCATATCCCATCTCCACCCCCAGGCAAGGTTGTCACTGCACACAAACTGTATTTAGCACAAGCAGACTCTACACTTGTGAAGACTGGGGTGGACGACTTCAAAGGACCCATGCTGGGGGACTATACTGGCCACTCAGCATAATCCTTGACAAATGCATTCTATGAGCATGTGTACAGTTTGCATTGATCATGCTATCCCACATATACCCATGACTGCTCCACAACAAGACACCTGTCAGGTGTACACCAGCCATATATGAGCCGTACAACAGACAGGGTGAGCTAATACATTGCAGAGCTGTAGCCCACAGAGGGAGGACTTCTGTGAACAGTTCCGGCATGGCACTTCATTCACACATAATCATCACAACACAGTGTTGACAGTGGAATTGTCCAGAGAATGCAGATAGGGCTCCCCTCAGTCTGTTATTGACGGCCACTTACTGTTAGAGATCCTCAGCAATCCTCTTCCAGCACACACCAACAACATGGCTGTGGCTTAGCACATTCAAACCCTGTGGCTTAGCACATTCAAACCCTGGGACCTCCACGGTGCCCCTGCTTGACAGAGGCACAGCTCACTAACCTCACATGTTGCCTTATGTGACTTACTTTACAGTGGCACAGTAGCCTACTGTACTGGAGATGCAGATGCCAAGCACACTCTGGCTGAGCTGTCATTCCCTAGGGCAACAAGCCTAGTATTGACCTCTACACCCATATGTTCAATTGTCGGATGCACAATATTTGTTGTGCTGTTCTACTGTTTGCAGGTCTTTATTGCCATAGCATTCCCTGTTCCTATAACCAACTTGTGTATCTGTGGAAGATGTTTGCATATGATGGCGATCTACTATATCACTTATGTCTCTGTAGTCATTTACTGTGTGCACTGGGCAGATTGTTGTGTTGTGGTTGGTTCCTGGACTGACACGTACAAATACCAGATATGTGTGGCCAACTGCTAAACGGAGATATGGCCTAAGTGTGTGAGCATGCCCAGTTCAGCCTTTCCATGGCATGTTGTCTGACATATGCCTCATTTATCAAAGTGTGTGAGCATGCCCAGTGTGAGCTTTCCATATGTTGCACTCTGAAGTCCACCACATATTTGGGTGTGTGTGAACTTCAACAATATCTCACGTTTATGGTTATGTGTTTGGTGTCATGTTGTGTACTAACTGGCCAACTGCTTCGTGTCTGCCACAACAGGGATTATACTGTGCCTGCAGGGATTGTATGGGATACTTTGCAGACAGTTGTCAACATACTTTCATAATGACCTAATACTGTATTACCGTATAGTATACTGGTTCAGTACTTTCACTATGGTGGACTATATCCTGGGCTTTAGTCCTATGACTGCTTGACATCTTCATAGTGAGCACAACAGACTGTGTAGGGGCCAGTTGTGCACACATGACCATGTTGCATTATGTTCAGATATGGACTACCTACACCAGGCTCGTCCAACATTGGTAGTGTATTCCACAACATGGGTGGACATTGGCAAACACTAGCGATGTTCCCTAGGCCATTTCTGATGCTAGTCACAGGGTGTGTTTGTCCTTCGACACACATTGTAACTGGAGTTTGCCATGACATATGTCATGGTTAGTATATTGTGCCTCCGTCTACCTCTGACATAACAGTGATACCCAGGGTAGCCTACCATCTCCCATCCACTCATCAGGATTCCTCTTGAGGGGTGTCGATAAGTGACTCTTTGGCTGACCTGTACCGGGAGTTTACTGAAGAGTGGGGGTGCCTTCTGTGTTATGGATCATTCTGTACAGCTTGTCCTATGTATGTCAGTGCTGGATTTCAGGTCTCTCATGTGCATAGCTCACTGCCATTCAGATTGTACAAGGTGCAGCATGTTCATTGATTCCAGGTTGGACATGGCTTCATACATCAGGCACAGCTTGCCTGTAGCTGGGCAGTATGGCAGTGTGTAGGGCTGCAGTTTGTTTACTCAGGCAACACATGGCATCTGTTCATGCTCTTTGCTACTCCTGGTGGGGTACTGTTGTGGACTTTACAGTTGATGGAGGTGTCTGCTGAGGTATATCCCACAGGGGCTATTGTAGTAAATTGTGACGCTGATGGAGGATGACTGCAGAGCCACAGTGACATCCCCTTATCTACATCTGCCAACCTTCATGTTTGGGTGGGTATATAGTATATGTTTCTGCGAACACTACAGCCACATGTTTGTCCAGTGCAGGATATCTATCACCTTTTGTTCCCAGGTCTCTCATTACATGTTAGGTACGTAATGGGTTAACACCTGTGTGGTAATTTGTGGGCACTTAATGTATATCCACGGTGGTTGTCTATACACAGTTCTGCAATTAGCTTGCTGACATGGCTATGGCTCCAGTTGTCTGTTTGTAGGTGGCCCTTTTGTGGGTTGCTTGTGTCAGCTGGGGGTCGGATATGGTGGGCTGTTTGTACTCCTCTGCATACATGTTCAGTCACAGTCCTTCCATGTTGGCCTATACCTATGGGACATATATACAGAACGGGGGGGGGGGCCAGGACCAGGCCTTGTGGGATGCCACTCATATCTGCTTTGTAGTCTGACATGGATGTGGCATGTCTGACCATGTCAGTTTTGTCCTTGGTCTGGTTTGCAACCCCTCTACTGACATAGGGTTATATATTTAAGCTGGTGAACATATCCATACTGAACTCGTAGGGTATTGTCTAGAAGCATATGCACAGTCCAGCTACGCTGTGTGGACCACATTGCCCTCATCAATGACCTTAATGACTGCTTCAAATGGGTCAAACATGTTTAGGGGCAGGATCTGCAGTTACGACAGCCACACTGTGTAGGGTCCAGTATCAGTAGGTCCACAATAGCTTTCTGTCTGCGGTACATACTGATCATTTCCATAGCTCTGCAGCCCAAGCTTGTCAGGATCCTGGGGTGGTAGTTTGCAGTACCCATTCAGGCAACACCTTTGTTGTGAAGGACCACTGTTGTTGTACACTGCTCTTTGGGTACATATCCTGTGGTGAGGCTGACATTGGGCAGTAGTGTGATTTGGCATTCCATTATTCTTGGAGTCCATGTTGGCCTCAGCCCAGGACACCATCACATACCTTTGCTGCTGTGTGTTTTGCTTTGCAGATGATGGCTGTTACCTCAGCATCTGCAATGTCAGGGGACCAGCAGTCTGCTGGGATAGATATTTTGCATTCTGGGGGGGGGGGTGTGTTTGCACTGCACCTGTCAGGTTGTATGTTAGCAATATGTGTGTGTGTTTGGTATGTTGTTTGTAATATCTGTGTGATTCGGAGCATATCTGTGGATGCCCAACATGGTTCCTACCATCAGTTAAGTAAGCCTTGTGATTATCCTTAGTGTCCTGTACAATTTGTATCTTCATAGGTTCATGGGTTCATACTAGGCTATCCACCCTAGGGCATTAGTAAGCCTAGCCAGAGTGTGTGTGTCTTTCACCACCCCTTGCTATGTGTCTATTATGGCCATTTATGAATTTCTTTACTGTGCCTCTGTCTGGTCGTGACACAGTGAAGACCCCCAGTATACATGTACGATCATCCATTCACTTGGCAATATTCCTGTTGAGGGGTGTCAGTGAGGGGCTCTGCCTAACATGGATTGGGATCCTGTTTCTGGGTGTGGGGAGTCTCTGGGTTATGTATCTGTCCCTCCAGCACATCTTATTTCATTATGTGTTGAGGCTGACATCTGTCACTCTCACAGCTCCAATGGCTTTGATTTCCTGTGGTGGAGCATGTCCATTACTCCTGTGTTGGACATGGCCTTGTACAACAGACATACAATGCCTCTGTGTAGGCAGTCTGTGACTGCATTCAGCTGGGGTGTCTACAGCCAGGCAGCATATGACATATATTTAACACCCTTTATCCTGTTGGTGGGGTAACTATGAGGTCTTCCGAACCGCTGCAGGTGTCACGTACGGTACATCCCATATGAGTCATTGTACTAGATTATGGGTCTGATAAGGGAACAGTACAGCGGCACAGTGACCTCTGTTGATGTAGATGTGAATCCTTTCATGATACGGTGTCCAATATCGACAATCTTCCTAGCCACATTGGCATTGTGAGTGTCACATGACAGATTACTGTCGACTTGTGTCCCTAGGTCCCTGATTACTCCTTGCATACATAATGGTTTGCCACCTATGTGGTAATTTGTGTGTACCTTGTCTGGTATTTGGTGGGACATTCATACTGTCCAATGTCTTCAGGATGTCTGGGTGGAGTTCTTGTGTGTGAGAGTGTGGTCTGTCGCATGCTACAGACTGTACAGCAGTTTTGACTACACTTAGGTGCACATGGGTGGTCTCCGCTGCTTTGTGCATTGTCAGTTACCTGGCCGTATGGGTGTCTGTGCTGCATATGGATACTCCCCCTCCTTTGATGTTTTGGTCCAGGTGTTGGGGCCATAACGCATGATATGTAGTATAACCTGGTAGTGCTGGTGTGCTATCACTAGGCTTGCAGCAGGCTTCTGTCACTGCACAGACATCGATGTTCTCCATAATGGGAAGTGCCTCGGGGCATGCATATTGCAGTTTACACATCTGGCATTGGTCAGCATTACCCTTATGTTTCTTACCACTTATGTTTTCTAGGGTGGTGGGTAGTCTTTTTGGCCTTGCCTACATATGGCTCTATGGAGGTGGCAAAGGCTTTATCCAGTATCCAGACGCACAGGGGTAACAGGTGCAAGCCATCCCTGGAACAGCAGCATGGCTTGTCATGCTTGACATCTAAAGCAGACAGACATTAGACCCTCTTGGACTGACAGCTGTAACTGTGCCAGCTGTTAAACATGATCATTCTGTGTTTGTACTGTGGCATCATTCTTGGTGAGGGTTGGATGTTGCACACGGCCAGTGTCATACCAGCCTGGGGTACATACTCAGAGAGATCATCCATGTCTCTTTTCATGTAGACCAGGGA
Organism: Protopterus annectens; assembly: GCF_019279795.1. Taxonomy (NCBI): domain Eukaryota; kingdom Metazoa; phylum Chordata; order Ceratodontiformes; family Protopteridae; genus Protopterus; species Protopterus annectens. The sequence continues at coordinate 1,703,900,582 of NC_056733.1, read as the reverse complement.
GGTACATCTCAGGTCATTCACACAAGCATGGACATTGAGTGCATCATATTTCTGCTTGCTTTGGGGTGACCTGCATACTTGTGTTATGTGGCATTTTGTGGCAGCCTACAGGCAGCTTACTCTACCCTTTCCCTTGTTCAGTCTGGTGAGTGGGACAGCAGTGTGTCTGCTTATACAGACACCTATTACAACTGTATCAGGCATGTTGTTTCTCCTTCTGGCCTGTGACTGTTTGGCACACCAGTTTTGTGTACTATGCGTTGCATGTGCTATGTTTGGAGGTTGTGGTTGCTTGTGATCTGCTTTGGAGGCCTCTGTTGGTGTGGTGTGTTTGTAATTAGGGCCTCCGGGAATGTTATTCTGTGTTTATGTGTTTGGTTTACAGTTGTGGTAGGTCTATGTGGGACTGGGTTTGTGGTGTATGTGGTTACCTTCTCCTCCTGACTAGTTTTGACAGTACTGAGTTGGGAGAGCTCAACCTCTGGTTTGGATACATGGTTGCATCTATCACATATATTTGTATTTGTATTTATTGGGGGGAGTTGTGGTTGTCTGTGTACTTGGGACAGGTGTCACATTGCCTCTGGATTCACAGATTCTACTTGTTGTGGCTGGACTTAGTGGATTGTATGTGTGGACATATGTTATTGCCATTCTACTGGTCAGTGATTACTTCCCTTTTTATGTTTGCTCTATCATGTGGTAGCTTCCTCATTCTCTTGCATGGTTTGGTAATGGCTGGAGTCCAGCATGCCAGATGCCTGCGTGTATGGCATTGTGTGGTGTTATTTGTGATTGCATACTCCAAGCATTCCTGGCTGTGTTCATGGAATGCCTGTATAACATGTTCTGCGGTGTGTCCCATATTCTGCACTTGCACAGGGCCTTTCGTGGATTCCACATCGGTTTGGAGGGCTGCAACCTATGCTTTACACATGTTTTTCACTGTGGTATTCTGGCCAGGGACTGGGGTCGGGATGTGTATATCCAGTGTGATTACTCTATGGTCTGGTCTTACCAGTGAAGGATACACTTCTCATCTTGCCATCCAGTACACATGTTGCTGATTATCACATCCAGTATGCTTACCCCTCTTGTGGGAGTGGTACATTGTTCCTGGGCATTTTTGTTTATGAATTCTGGGAACTTTTCTCCGACTGTGTTGGTGCTAGTATAATGCTCCCGGTGTATGTCTGGGTATTTTCACTCAAGCAATATAATGTTGTTTTGGGGGCTTGATATAGTCATGTATTCCAACATAGGCCAGGTGCAGTTCCTGGTATTAGGACAGTAGTCTGCAGCAGGCTATATACTGGGAGGCGGTTTTAGCCATTGGTATTTGACCATGGCTAATCCATGCTGCTTCTTGTTGTGGTACCATCATGGGGGTGTGGTTATCCTTTACATTTATTGCTAGTCACCCTCTTTTTGTAGCTTGTTCCATGTTTTGTGGCTGTACAGCACAGTATGAGGTGTGACCTGGTAGTGTTATGGTGGTGATGTGAGCCTTGACCCAGTTCTCTATTACAGGACTGATATCTACATTCTCCATACTGTGTGCGTTTACACAGCACACATCTTGCTGTTTAGACTTCTGGCATTGGGTAGCATTACATCTAGGTTCCTATCCCTTGTGGTACCTATGAAGGTGGGTTTGTGTTTTGAGACTTACCTATTCAGGGCATGCTGTGGGTACTGACAGCCTTTGAAAGTATCCATAGGGCATGGAATGATAGGTGCATGCCATCCCTAGCAGGTAGTGCATCATGTCATGCTCCGCATGTCTTCCCAGCCTGAAACACATTCGCTCCCCTTTGACTAACTGCATTACTTCAGCCAGTTATTGCACTTGATCATCCCATCGTCATTTTGTGGCTTCATGCTTGGTGAGGGTAGATGTTAGTCAGGGTGCTCAGGTGTGCATATAGTACATGGTGTTACATTACTTAACACATGGCATTCATGCCTCAGGTGGTGCTGCAGGGCTGCCTCTGTTGGATGCGCATATTACACTTCCCTGTACATGTTTATGAGCAGGTCATGTCATTTTAGGCATCCATGTTATTATTTGAGTGAGTCAGAGGGGGTATCATTCCCAGGGTTCCTACTGAGCCAGTGTATGTACTATGCGTTGCCTCTTTGCCAAGGCCAGGGCATACTGGGCACGCCTCCTTCTGCCTACTGGGGCAGGCTCAGGTTGTTCCTCCTCCGAGTCACGCTCTGCCTGTGATGGCCTTGGCAATGGTGGGGGGCTGTTTGGCCCAGCAATATCATATTATGTAGCATAGCACATACCATGACAATTTGGGTACATGTAGTTGGTGTGTACTGCAATGCTCCACCAGATGTGTCCAGACACCGGAACCATGACTTCAGCAGTCCAAACACATGCTCTATTACATTACGTGTTTGTGCATGTGCCTCATTATGGCGTTCCTGTTCAGGTGTGTGTGCATTTCTGATGGGTGTCATCAGCCACGGCTCCAGTGCATAACCTGCATCCCCCACTAGGTGTCCGTGTGGGATGTCCCCATTGGCAAATGTCTAGTATAGCTTTGTCAAATGCCAGATGTGGGAATCATGGTAACTCCCAGGGCAGCCAGCACACACATTCATTATTATGCCCTGGGCATCACACACGACCTGGCAGTTGATGGAAGGGAAGCCCTTGCGGTTAATGTAGGCCCTACCCTGCTCACCGGCTGGTGCTTTGATGCATATGTGCGTGCAGTCTATTGCACCCACTACCTCAGGGCATTCCGCTATTTGCTGGAAGAGATGCATATTGCTGGCCAATACCTCACGGGCATTGGGGAAATATACATGATCACCGACATGTGCTGACATGGCATCCAGGAACTGGTGCAGTACCCTGGAGGCTGATGCCTGTGGTATCCCCATCATATCGCCAGTTGGTCTCTGGAAGGTAGCTGTTGCTAGTATTCTTAGGCCAACACATACCTTGGTTTCCACTGGGATGGGTTCCCCTCTGTTGGTTCTGTGTGTGAGGCGTGGCCTGCACAGCTCAACTATTTGCTGCAGGAGTTCTCTGTCCACTCTATAGCGCTCTACTATCTCCAGCTCATGTAACCCATGGTAGGTGACCCTGGGCCTGTACACTCTTCTCCGTCTCCTCAGTGTGGGTTGTCTGGCACCATCTGCATTGTCACCACCCTCAGCAAGTCGCCTATGTCTCATTATGACAGCTATGGCAGCCCCTAACATTTCTGCTCTGAGTGAAGCTTTTTCAGTTTTCACTTCTATTAGCTTACTCCTGTCTTGCAGTGTCTCTTAAGAGAAACATCCTGCACTACTGTTTGCAGAGTTTTAAGTGCTGGGCTGGGCTATTATTCTGCCTGTGTAATTGCCTGCTTCTAACTGTTTTCACCTGCTAGCTTCTGCAGTAATCCCTGCTAGCTTCCTACTAATTCTGTTGCTTCCTTTTTCCTTTCTGTTTCCTCAGGGGGGAGCAACGTGCATACTAGCAGAAACACGCTCACAGTGGCTTACACGCGCGCACACGTGCTTACATGGTTCAGAACCTACTTATTTGGCTTAAAACGTGCGCACACCCGTGCAAACTGTGTTACAAGTCTGCCAACAGCCTCCTACATGCTCAGCCTGCCCTACATGCGCGCACACCAGCGCAAACAGTGTTAAACATCTACCAACATGCTCCCACATGCTCAGTCTGCCTTACACGCGCGCACACTGCCCTACTTGCGCTTCATGGCGTGAACACATGCGCATGCACGCCCAGCAAGAAACTTTAGTGTAAGTAACAGTGTACACCTTCCATTTCTTGACTTTCCCACACTTATCTTGTGGCACTCCTCTTTCCCTGATCTGTGTCTGTCATCTGTCATGCTACACTGACCTCCAATGAACTGCATTTCTTTCTTCCATTCCCCCCTGTGATGTCACCTATCTCCTACTCTATTCCTCCCCTTATGTATCTCCTACACTACTCAGACTGTGCTCATTTGCTATGTGACTGTGAGATTCAGTATCCTAACCCTCATTTACATGAGATTGCCTACTAATGCTTAGTTACATTTCTTACACTCAGCTTCCCCCCTTAGCAACCACTACACGGTGGCCATGTTGTTTTTGGTCTGCTGGTCCATGCATTGTCATTCCATGTATTGCATAAAACCCATATGTGTGGGTTTATAACCTTCATTTTTATGTTTTATACAGTGCAGCCCGCTTGCGCGGGGCTGCGCTGGGTTTACACAAAATTATATTTTTATTAATTTTGCATTGGGTTACCTTGCCAATGGCCACATATTTGGCCATTGGCATGCTGCCTGAGACATATGCACCCTTTATTTGGAGCTGACATGGCTCCGTTGTGAAATTTGCAGAAACGTACTCAGTAGTCAACTGAGTACATTTCTGCAGCTAAAACGTCTTTTACACGGGCTGGTTTCTGCTTCGTGGATCACTAATATACCTCATTTGCATACCTTTCGGCTGCAAGTGAGGTATTTAGCATGTCCACGCCCAGTCCGTGTAAGAGACGTTTTAGCTGGTCTCTTGCACGGAATTTAGGACTGTTCCTGGATCGCGAGGCTTGCATGGAGTGTTACACGTCTCTTACAGTTCGTGCAAGCCTTCGTGAATCCTGCCCAAAGTCTGAGTTGAGCATATAACTTAACTTTTTTGTGTCTCTCCAAAAAAAAAAAAAAAATAGAATATTGGTATTAGGTTTTATATAGGTACTTTTTCATGGAGTACTTACAGGGATGTCACTTCTAATCCAATGTACTCTATAGCACACCAAATGGATGTTTCCAGTCAATGAGTTAGACCTTTTTAATACATAAAAAAGTATTGTGCATATTTTTGACATAGTTTCAAAAATGCTAAAATTGTGTAGCAAATACAACTGTAAATGAAACCCTAGTATACAGATAACAGTTGTAAATGCAAGCTTATATCTTACAGTATATCACATGTGACTTTTGGTTTGTAATCATTGCCATTTATTAATACTCTTTGTAATTCTGACAGTTGTCATTTTACAAATCTTGTTGAAACTGTCCTGCCATCCTGCTAGGTAACCTAAACCAAATGTGTACCATAAAAGAAAAAAAATATGTATAACTGCTGTTTCCTTCTTTTCTTCTGATTATATTTTATTCATGGCTGTACTATGTATGGTGTGTGTGTGTGTGTGTGTGTGTGTGTGTGTGTGTGTGTGTGTGTGTGTGTGTGTGTGTGTGTGTGTGTGTGTATGTGTGTAATGAGAGAATTCATGGGCTGTGACATTAGTAGTACTCAAGTCTGTTGTGGTTCCATCTGCTGAAAGGTAATATATAGCATGTTAATAGCTGCATAGAGGCAGTTATACCCACCAGGAAGAAGTACAGGACTAACTCATAAAGCAAGCTACCCTGGTGGAATCACAAAATCTAGAGGTTGTATAACAGGAGGAAAAAAATCATGGCAAAAATTAGGAGGTGCAGCACCCAGCAGGATAAAAGCACTTTCATCAAACCAAACAAACAGCTCGGAGGACAAATAAAGTCTACCAAAGCCAAATTTGAGGCAAGTTGGGCCTCCCAGGCCAAGGACAACCACAAAACATTATTTAGCTATGTCCACAACCTCAAAGGCAATACACAATTGTATGCATAGCTTATTGTAAATGGAGCCACCTATACTGAGGCAGAGGACAAAGCAAATCTTCTGGCTGATAAATTCAGCTCCAGCTTTATCCCTCTCTCCCCCTCAACCTTCCCTCAGGAAATATCATCAAATATAACTCCCCCTACTATAACTAGGAAATGGGTCCTTAATGCTCTCTCTAAGACCAAGAACACTGCATCAATGGGCCTAGACAATATCACAGGATGCCTTCTAAATAGCATGAAACATGACCTATCAGGGCCTCTGGAATTACTATTTAACTGTAGCCTCCAAACAGGTTCATGCTTCATGAATGGAGAAAGGCAACAGTCATCCCTCTAAACAAAGGGAGGCCATTTACAGACCCTGGAAACTACAGACCCATAAGTCTCATTAGTCTTATATGTAAAGCTATGGAAGGAATTATCATGGAGATGATCAACAGAGATATAGAAAACATCCAGGCACTGGACCCAACCCAGTTTGGTTTCATTAAGGGCAGATCATGCCTACTGAACCTTGTGAACTTCTTTGAAAAGATCACCAAAGTAATGAATGAGGGCAAAACTGTTCACACTGCCTAACTTGACCTGGGCAAGGCATTTGACACAATACCCCACTCAGGCATTGTTGACAAACTCGGGAGATTAGGTAAAAACCCGTATGTCACCCAGTGGATAGCCAACTAGCTCCCAGGCAGGACCATGAAAGTTAGAATTGGGGAGTCAACCTCTACAAAGAGGCCAGTCATAAGTGGAGTCCCTCTGGGATCAGTCCTTGGACTGCTCCTTTTTGGAATTTACTTCTCAGAAGTCAAGACTAATGTCAGTGGTCTCTGGCTGACTAAATTTGCAGATGATTGCATATTAGGAGCTATCATTGAATCTCACACTGACACAAATGTTCTCCAAGAGGGACTGACACAGACAAACAACTAGGGTCAGAGCCATGGAGTAAAACTAAATGCCAAGAAATGCATGATAGTATCATTTGGAAAGTCATCCATCCCTGGTAACTATCATATTGATAACACACCCCTTAGAGCTGACAAAGCAGTCAGGGACTTAGGGACACACATAGCTAGTAAACTAGCTTTTGACCATCATCTGTCTACAGTGGTGAGGAAATCGTTCTATAATGCACAAGTTATAAACAAAGGTATGGCATCTAAGTCCAAGGAAGTCATTGTTCTACTGTATTTGGCATTCATCAGACCTGTCATTGAGTACAATGCCCCCTTTGGTATGTTCCTAACTAGGCATATTCAACAATTGGAATGTCCACACTAAAAAAATACAGGGCGTAAGTGAAATGTCCTATGCAGACCGCCTCAAGGCTCTATCCCTGTATTCTGTCTCCTACAGGCTTTTGAGGGTAAATTTATGCCTGGCATACAGGGCATTGTCAGTCCCCACTCTGATGGACCTCCTGCATGTCCACAAAACAAACAGCACCAGAATTGCCCATTCTAAAGAATTAAACCTTGCCTGTGGTATAAATAGGTCCTGCTGGAGAGATAGGTATGCATCCCAGAGACTACCACATCTATGGAACAGGCTCCCCATCCATGTGAAGCAGAGTTCCTCCCTAACCCAATTCAAGTGCAACTTGGAGAATTGGATGGGAAACCAGAAATTCATCCTTGGTTTGGCACCTATGTCTCTAATGGACACCGGCAGCCTGTAAATAGCTCATCTCCCAAACCCCTGCTTACACTTATCAAGGGTATCAAAACTTGTCAGAGATTTGGGATGCATGGCTAGGCTTAAAAAGGCCCTTGTGGTCATTAGCCTAGTAAACACCTATGAAACTATGGCCCAGAGAGTAGCAGGACTAGCTGCACAAATAATTTGTACTGTATGCAAAACTTTTGCTCCTGACATGCAGTGGAGGAATCAGATTCAGATGTATCTGTCTATAGCTAAAATGCAACTTTTTAAATGATGTGCATTACTGCTTCCTGACAAATCACTAATATAAACAAAAAAAATCATGGAGCAGAAATAAAAAGAGTAAGAATTACCTTTGAGGTTTGCATTTTATCCCAATTATTGCTTGTTTGGTATATTTACCCTTAATGCTCATCTCCTTCAATCTAGGGCTGAATGTTGCATTACGATTCATGTTCTGCTGCTTTTAGAGGTTCATAAATAAGTATTATGTAATTAGAAAGCAGACTATTACAAGCCTTGCCAAAAAAGTGCTATTCAAATGTTCCCTCCATCCTCATGAAAGCAATGCAAGGTAGCCCAGGGGAGAAGCCGAGTGCTCATCCAGTTATCTAGGTTTACTTTGAAGATGGCAAGGGTGCTACTCTGCTTGACACATAGTGGAAGCTTGTTCCAGAAATGAAGGATACACCGGGATATGTCTCTATCATGCCAACATAGATTGTTTGTCTTTCGATGAAATCTTAGCTCCTTTAGCTTGGAATTTGAGGTGCCATTTGTTTTGCAAAGGAAGAGGTCAAAGAGGAATGGATCTTTCATGTCTTGAAAAACTAGACTCAGATCTCCATGAATGAGCTTATAAGACATTGAGTATAGAGAGAGGGCCACTAGTCTGCCCAGATAACTAAGAATTTTTGAGACTATTGATCTTTTAAGTTAAAAATCTCTGAGGTCTATCAAGTTGAGTAGTATGTTTAGACAAATACATGCCAAACAGTTAATTATATTCAATAATGGGTCCAATGAGCTATGATTAAAAGGGAATTAAGACTTCTTTGGATCTAGCAGAATACCTTTGGAAATTAGATATGCCAGACAGAAGGCTTTCTGAACCACTGTGATGACATGATGGTCAAACAAAAAGGAATTACCAACAAGAATGCCTAGATCTAATACAACAAATTCTGATCAGAGGGATATGCCACCTATATGGTATGTGAAAATGTTTTGTTTACTACAATGAACTATGTTATATTTTTTTCACGTTTAATTAGAGACCATTGTCCTTGCACCAATTGCTGACATGGTCATCATATTCATGTGGGAACAGTCATAATTCAGGAGAAGATCAAATATCAACATTCAGTTTACAAAAATCTGCATACTTTGACTAGTATGCAACAGTGATACCAGTGCAGCATTCCATAGTAAATAAGACATGGCATGGTATCTGTCTGGTGTGTTTCTTTCTTTTTTCTTTTTTTTTTTTTTTACTAACAATGCATAGACAAATTGACAACTGCTTATCTAACAGAGGATGGCAGAAAACAATGGTTCTTTGGTTAGTCATGATTCTGACTGGATTCTGCTTCATGCATTTGGTGACATTTGAATACAGATGAGCTATGAAATAAAAATCACGATATAAGTACCTACGTCTGTACTTTCTCTGTAGCTATGAAACTGTCTGTCACTTAGCAGCCCACAACAGTGCCAGTTGTCCTTTTAACACTAAATTCACAAACATCCTTTTTCAGTAGAGAAACAATTTTCTGACGTGGTTGTTCATCTCCCTACGGTTGTGCCTTTGTCAGCTGAATTTCTTCCAGAGCTTCATTTACTTGTATCATAATAAAACATTTCAACTTGTGCACTAGCAGAAGTGTGCATCTCCGTACCTCTGATTACATATGCTATTGTTGTGATTTGTTTCACAACAGTCTTTGACAACTATCTGTAAATAAATAAATACTGAACGTAGATTTTAAACTATGCCATTCATTTATTTCGGTATTTGGCAGCCATACCATCAAATATATTACTAGGAGAGTACTAACATATTGTAAAGTCCAAGAAGACACTGAAAGTAGGACTTCCATAAAACTCATGTTTATGTTTCATAAAGTTACACATGTATTTACTTAGCTTTCCATCAAAAAAAATTACAGCATCTTAGAACCTTGCCAATTTCAGGCTGTCTCAAACTATGTACCAGGCAGTAAGCCTTGACTAGGCCCCAAACAGGAGTGCTAAACTCCAGATGTTCTTTTTAAGTACAGTCCTACAACATAGCCCTGACTTGCCTCTCATGCACTATGCACCCAGGGTCCTCCAGGTGTGTTAAAGCTCAGCCGCTCTGAACCTCCAATTTTGGAATAAAATTTCTGATTCTAGCACTGCAGGTTACTTCCTTCAAGGTACTGCAATCAGTACCTTGTTCAGCTAATACATAATGGTTATGAGGCTACTTGTTAGATTATCACTGCACCTCACATTTTAAAGGCATAATACTATTTTATTAGAACCAACATATTACAATATGTACATACCTCTTGCTTTGATCTTGTACACACTGTTAAGCAGTTCATTTGTCTTTGGCCTGTTGAGATATTGACAATGGAAGTTATAAACTGCAGTTGCATTACATTACAAATCAGTTTAAACAGTATAGCATAACCAAAACAACTCATGCATGTTTAAAATAATACTAATATTGAGAGGTCAGTGCTTGGTTTTAAGTGCATTTATATCCTAAGAATCCTTACAAAACTGCTTAGAAAAATGGACTAACTTTTAACCTAAAGTACAGAAAAGTAACAGTATCATTTTTCTGGTATGAAGTCTGATGAACTTTTATTGACAGTTTATAAAAATCTATTAGTGTTATCTATTCGCAAACCTATTTTCTAAGTCATTTAGATCACTGACATCATCACGTTTATTTTGATTTTCATTGCAATGTCATTTAACTAGAGAGCATTTATGGAAAGATAATGCATTGGAAGCAAAAGGGGAAGGAGAATATCTACAAAGGTACCCTTGTTCCATTGACCATACTGACTGCTGCATGTCACCCAAAAGAAGACATTTTAAAATTATCAGTCAAGAAACAAAACACCAAAAAATCATATTGTGCTTACATCTCAATGAATAAAAAAAAAATTCTGAAACATAACATGATATAGAAAAAGCAGAGTACAAGTTACTTATTCTTTTAAACCCAAAAGAATTGATAAAATCAGCAAATGTCACTGGAGCTGTTTCATACTACTCACCCCTCTTCTGTACACTTTTCCTACCCAATGCTCTTTAGCTGCTGTCTTTAAACATTAAAACATTTAGCCATAATATTCAGCCAAGCCTGCATAAACATGACATTTGGATTTTTCCAGCAGTGAATTACAGTCTTCATTCGTTTTATTGTGTTTTACTAGCTTCACAACAAAATACAACAGCACATGACAGTCACACACAGTACAGTTTTTCTAGCTAAAAACATGACAAAGGCCTTGTCTCTAGTTCAGTTGCACTCCCATTAGGGGACTGTCACAAAGAAGGTGTCAAGAGCAAGAAGTGGAGGGCTGGATAACCCATGAAACACATGCAGCTTTCTGGATAACATATCTTAAGTTTAAGATGTGAGATAACTCCCTCAAACAGCAGCAGTACAGGAACCAAGTCTGAAAATAATGGATATTCTTTTAGAAGTTCACACATGCTGATATAAGCACTGCCATCCAAACAAATGAAAAAATAGAAATGCTAAGCTTAGCCTAGGAAAATGGAGAACCTTCCCTGTCCTCACCAGTCAGCTACCTGCCTATGATCACATTCTAGCCATATTCCAGTCTTGTTGGCAGCTGTGCATCAGTCATCACATTTTATGATACTGGTTTTGAAACCCTTAAATAATCATTGCTTTCCTATTTTCTCTCCCCTCAATGAAGTGGTTATATGAATATCAATATCCATGATAGGAATTTAGAGTTAAGATGTCGGACACTAACACAGTAGTTACCTTATTGTTCCCTTCCAGCCTGACTTCACAAAGGCCTGACATTATTTTCTACCTTGCAAATCCAGATGATCTGATCAACAGATAAGGCTTTTCTCCAGCAGGCATCTGCATTTTGTATCTAACTGTGCTTGGTCAAGAAGTCTGGTATACAGGTCAGTGGGTATAACAGTCTAACATGGGGGGAAGTGACTCTCCTATCAGTGGCCAATTGATATGTCCACTCACATCATGAACATATGAAAAGCTCTATCTCTAGATAAAAGGTAATCGTCATCATGTTTATGAAGTTTAAAACCATAGGCAGCATAAGATAACGTCGAATCAGCAAGTGGGATGAAAAGACAATTTTACTCATACTGTGAGCCTTTCAACTATATAATAATAATAATAATAATAATAATTTATTATTATTGCCCCACTGACACACAGTCCCTTTTCAGGGTTGACCTGGGAGTAATATCTGGTTGAATGACTTGATCAAGGTCATACAGTAGGCTGATGAGGGTTGAGGGAATCAAACTTTGTGCCGCAAGAATCACAACTCACAGCCTTAACCCTTTGCACTAACTGCCATGTTTAATCTGTACAAGAATATTCCTATACCAAACTGACTGGAACCCTCTAAAATGTTTTAATCAGCAATTCACTTTAAGATCTTATTCCATATGTCAACTGAGCTTTTTCTATAAAATTGCTGTCTTATAATTATATTTCACATCAACTCTGTAATCTTAATATATGACCTCCTATTGTTTCAGTTGTTTCATTTGCCTTAACTAGAAAATGTCATGTCCAACTTTATTCTCATTAAATACAGAAATACTTTGATCACATCCCTCTGTACTTCCTTTCCTGCAATGAGCACATACTGAAAAGTGGCAGTCTCTTTATTTATTTATTTATTTATTGACATTTGATTACTGGGAAAGTCTGACTGAATACCAGCTCATTTTCACTGGAGACCCAGAGAGAAAAGCTCCAAAGTATTACAAACATTTTAAGAACAATAATTTTACAATCTTCAAAAATAATAAAAAAAACATCTGCAGTTTAAATAATTATACCAAATTAGACATAATATGAAAATGTTGATTAAGAATAGATATAAGTTATGTGACAATGATTTAATATTTAGAGAAATTTTAGACAGTTTTTAGAGAAATTAAAGGTAAATTAGTATAATACAAACAGGAATTGCAATATGAAGTGAGAGAAGATCAGGCTTATGGTATATTTAGTGAGAAAGCTGGGGAGAGAAATTGAGAGAAGTAAGGAAGTGAGTGAAGAAGAGAGAATAAGGAGCTGTAAGGAATGAATAGGTATTTGTCCACATTTAGGGATATAGTTTATCCTGGTGTTGAGTAAGAACAGAGCCAGCATTTTGGTAGGAAATCTTTCAAAATGGTTTTAAAGGATGGGAGGTAAGGTGTTCCAGGCCTTAGAAACGTGGTATGGGTATAGTCAATGCCCAGCAGATTTGATAGGTTTGTGTAAGGACAGGAATTTCTGGTCTTTGGGTAGTAATGACAGATTGGGAACATAGTTGTGTAGAATGTTATTTAGTGCCGGACAAGCAGATGGATGCTGGATAATTTTATAGGTGGTAAGACGCTATGGAATCAGTTCCCATACCTTTCTCATAATTTTCTCTGTAGTTCATATATATTCAGTATTGCCCTTCTCTGAATCTGTTTCATGCTGTGTCCTTTAAATATGTGTTATCTAAAACAACATTCAGCATTTCTTATGAGGTCTCCTGCACTTGTCTGTTTTTTCAGTAGTTATATAAGTATGTATTCTCTTTAAAATTGTACCTACCATATTTACAATCATCTGTAATTGATTTATATTGTTATGCTATTTGTTATTATAATTTTTAAATCTCTTTTTTTGTTTTTGAGTCTCTTGCCCCTCATTAATGCTTGACATTTCCTATATAAACCTCCAAATATTAGCCCGATCTTTACTCAAGGCCTAAAGCAGTATGATCAGCTAGAGTTCTGCAAACATCTTTACTCCAACAAGGCATTCTGAATTCATTCCTTGGCTTCCAAAGTGCATGGCCAGGACTGGAGTACCAATAGAACTTGCTATAGCTACATGAAAGATCAGGCTCAAGAATCTGCTATGCCAAATCTCCCTGGTCACGAATATTAATTGGTTCCAGCTATAACCCATAATGTTAACTGGTATTATTGGCAAAAATATTTCCTATGTGTGCTAAAAATTTGTTATATTTCAGGGACTTTGTTAAGAATAGAGCGACTGAATTAAAATGAAAGTCAAACTTAAAGGGTTAAAGTGAAACATTCTTTGTAACAGGTGGTCCTCATGGTGAAGCCCTGAACACACCCCTGACACTCCCTCTCCCTTCCCAGAAAGAACACGCCCAGGGGTGGGCCGAACCAGGGGGATGTCCCATTTGCATGTATATAAAATTCTGTAAAACTCAGTAATCAGATCAGAGCAACACAGCACTCATCTGCCTCAACACCAGTAAAGAGTTTCATATGAAGAAACAGCCTCCTGAGATTGTTTTGATTCCATTACTTTTAACTTCTTTAACCTCCTACAGAGAGCAGGTGCAGCTATACCCAGAGACTCTACCCACAGGGGGCAAATTACATTGGACGATACACAGTGAAGGACCTAGGCATTTGATGGCCCAACACCAATTACATCTCCCCTTGTGATTTCCACATTAAAGCTCGGACCACAGGGAATACATGAAAAATAGAAACACACTGAGAAGGGATCCAGACCATTGACAGTATGACATCAACTACAGCTACCCTAATAGCAAGTGTAGTGCTTTGATTTTTTACTTAGTTTGGATCACTCTTGGACCCCCAGAAAATGAGATTGTCAACTGTCAGGAACAACTTGCATCTGGGAAGCACCATTGTTATCAGTTTTACATAAAAAGTAAGAAAGGATGCAGTATTATTCGATATCCAGAAATTGTGGCGATAATGATTTCTCAATGGGAACTGTTCAGCAAAAGGCAAACACTGGGCTGGATTCACAAAGGCTTGCATGGAGTCTAAGAGTAGAGTAAGACTCCAGCAAGCCAACATGTCTGCCGAGCAATACAGGAACAGCAGGTGGAGGTGTGCAAGAGAGCACCTAAAACGACTCTTGCACGGACAGGGTTAGTTAGTTAGGTTTGCTGCTGAAAGCTATGCAAATGAGGTAAATTTGCGATCCAGGAAACACTAACCTGTCTGAGTAAGAGTAGTGTTATTTGCAGAAATGTACTCAGTTGGCAACTGAGTACCGTTCTGCAAATAGCAAAACGGAGACATGACAACTCCAAATAAAGAATGCATCCAGTTGATGAAGCATGCCAATGTCCAAATATATTGCCAATTACATTTTTATGTGTTGCAAAATAATAAAAAAATTTTTTTTTCCTCGATCTCCGAAGTTTAAGCGTAGCACAATGCCGCGCAAACATGCGGCACACTAAAAATCAGAAAATCAAAATTTAAAAGCCACAAATATGGATATAATTCAAAATATTCATCTGCCATGCAAGTGAATGGCAGGCTGAAGACAACATGGCTACTGAGCAGTGGTTGCTAAGGGGGGAAGCACAGTCTGAGAGATGTAACCAAGCATTAGTAGGCAATCCTATACAAATGAGGATAAGGATAGTGAATCCCAATTTTTCCTGCTATGTAAACCATGTCCCTAGAGTGTAAGAGTAGGATAAGGGGAGTAAGAGAGTAGAAGATGGGTGACATTATGAGGGGGTATGTATCAAAAAGACTGTAAGCTTATTGGAGCAGTGTGGCATGTGTTTTCTGTGAGTGACTCAGGACTAAAAGAGGTGTGTCTACAGTTGTCTAAACTGAAACCCAGAAACCGAAGGTGTACACCGTGGCTATCACTAAAGTTTCTTGCAAAGCTACTTAAACTGTGTGCGCTTGTGTGCGCGCGTGTAAACCAGTCTAAGCCTGTGTGCGCGTGTGTGCCCGCGTAAGCCTGTGTAAGGCCGTCTAAGCTTCTATATACGAATGTGCACCTGCCTAAGCCTGTGTAAGCTTATGTAAGCCTGTGTCTGTGCGTGTGCGTGTGCGCTCGTGTGCGCATGTTTGTGCTTGTTTGTGCGGCGCTGACCTTGTGGAAACAGAAAGGGAAAAGGAAGGAAAAGAAGTAGTAGAAAGTTAACCAAGGAGAACTAGCAGAGCTGCCAGGTGAAATCAATCAGAATCAGCCAATTACACAGGCAGAACACTAGTCCAGCCCAGCCCAGCACTTAAAACTCTGCAAACAACACTCTTCCATGTTTTTCTCAGAAACACTGCAACACTGCAGTCAACAAAGAGAAGTGAAAACTTAAAAAGCTTAAAATGAGACATAAAAATGTTAGGGGCTGCCATTGCTGTTATAAGGCAACATGTGCAAGATGCTGAGGGTGGTGCCATTGCGAATGCTGCTGAGCAACCCACAGTGAGGAGACGGAGAGGAGTGTACAGACCCAGGGTAACCTACCAGGGGCTACATGAGCTGGAGATAGTGGAGCGCTATAGAGTGGATAGAGAGCTCCTGCAGCAAATTGTTGAGCTGTGCAGGCCATGCCTCACACACAGAACCAACAGAGGGGAACCCATCCCAGTGGAAACCAAGGTATGTGTTGGCCTAAGAATACTAGCAACAGGTACCTTCCAGGGACCAACTGGTGATATGATGGGGATTTCACAGGCATCAGCATCAAGGGTACTGAACCAGTTCCTGAATGCTATGCCAGCACATGACGGTGATCATGTATATTTCCCCAATTCCCGTGAGGTATTGGCCAGCAATATGTGTCTCTTCCAGCAAATAGCGGAATACCCTGAGGTAGTGGGTGCAATTGACTGCATGCACATACACATCAAAGCACCAGCTGGTGAGCGGGGTAGGGCCTACATCAACTGCAAGGGCTTCCACTCCATCAACTGCCAGGTCATGTGTGATGCCCAGGGCATAATACTAAATGTGTGTGCTGGCCGCCCTGGAAGCTACCACAATTCCCATATCTGGCATCTGTTGCAGCTGTACCAGACATTTGCCAATGGGGACATCCCTGACGGTCACCTAGTGGGGGATGCTAGATACGCACTGGAGCCGTGGCTGATGACACCCATCAGAAATGCACACACACCTGAACAAGAACTCCATATTGAGGCACACGCACAAACACGAAATGTAATCGAGCATGTGTTTGGCATGCTCAAGTCATGGTTCCAGTGCCTGGACACATCTGGTGGAGCCTTGCAGTACTCACCAACTACATGTACCTAAATTGTCATGGTATGTGCCATGCTACACAATATGATCCTGCAAAAACAGCTGCAGCAGGAACAGCATGGGGCAGGGCCAAACAGCCCCCCACCATTGCCAAGGCCTGCACAGGCACAGCGTGACTCAGAGGAGGAACAACCTGAGCCTTACCCAGTAGGCAGAAGCAGGCATGCCCAGTATGCCTTGTCCTTGGCAAAGAGGCAACACATAGCACATACACTGGCTCAGTAGGAACCCTGGAAATGATACTTCTCTCTGACTTGCACATAAAATAAAAGGGATGCCTAACTTGACACTACCCATTTCCAAACATGTATAGGCAGTGTATTATGTGCATCTGACATAGGCAGCCCCACAGTACCACCTGAGGCATGATTGCCATGTTTTAAGCAATATAAAGCAGTGCTAAGCAGCTTCCACCAATATCTAGTATATGTAAACAAAATTGCTCGTGCAATGTTGGGCAAGGTCAGGGCAAGTTGAGCAAAGTCAGTTAAACATGCTCATATCTGCTTTACTGTTCCTTAAGCAGTCTGGTCTGGCCAGCATGAAAATAAAAAGCAGAGCAGTGACAGGCCTTGAACCCTGGATACTGTGCACTATAGTCACAGTACTGAACCACTAAGCCATGATAGCATTTCAGTGGCACAGACACAGCAGGACAATTGTACACTAATGGAAACACAAACCAATGCTGTATCATGCCCCTAAAGAGGCAAATGGGTAACCTTCCCCACATGTCTATGCAGACAGAGAACATCAGGCCAGGCGTTGTGATGTGGGTTGTGTAGGCTATGAAGTCGCAAGCTAATATACGTGACTTTGGACGCTAAGATCTGTAGTACAGTAGTATGCCTCAAGCCAGTACGATAGGCAACAGTACATACTGAAATGGTGTCCTGTACATAGCAGTGCAGGCACAGCAAATGTGTATAAGTGTCAGGTGAAATCCACATCCTATGTACACCCACAGTAACAATCCGGTGTGCCCACGGGTAGAAATGTACAAAGAATAGCTGTCCCCCCTGTATGTAGAAATGTTGATAAGTCTATGCAAAGTGTCTCATGGAAGTCTTGCAGGCACAGCATGACCCCCATTGATCTATGACACAAAGGTGAGCCCTGCTGTAAAAATACAACTTGATTTACCATACACATATAATATAAATGTATATACTGTGCGTGCTCACACACTCCAACAAATGTAGTGGATTTCATTCAGCATCACACTGAAAGGTCATACTGGGCATGCTCACACACTTAGGCTAAATACGGATGTGATAATAAGGGATCTATGGACAAATGTGTATAGTCATCTCTACTTCCAGAAACACATTCACAAAGTGGTCTGAAAATCCTGCTATGCATTCACACAAACTGCCAAGGTCTGTGCATGTAGGTCAAAGGAGGTTGCCACTACTCAGCAGTCATCAGACCTGTCAGAGAGTACCACAACACACTTGCGATTAATCTGACTAGGCACATTCAGCAGCTAGAAAGACCAATGAAGTACCTTAACAAGAGGATTACTGACCTCAAATAGTTGCCCCATGCAACAAGACTAAATGTAACACAATCTGTACTCTGTTGCGTACTGTCTGCTCAGGAGATCTCTGCTCAACAGACAGGTCCATGTCATGGTTACACTCAGATCTGTTCTGAGTTACAGCTCAATGGCACTAAATGTACAGAGCCAACTGATATTGCCAACATCCTGGCAGATAGGATCAGGTTTAACTTTACCCCCCTCTCACCCATGAAAGAGCACATGTCTATAATGAAAGACTGCAAAGTTGCTGTTATCATGGCTGCACAGGTAAAAAACACTCTCCAAAGCCGGTATCACAGCATCCATGGGACTAGATAACTTACCAGGCTGTGTAGTATCTACTTCCCTGAAGTAAACGTTAACATGGAAGGCCTGTGGCTATTGAAGTTTCCAGAGGACTGCAAACTAGGAGCCATCATTGTAAAAACTAAAATTGTGGACATCCTACAAAAGGGCCTCACTGAGACAGATGGCTGTTGTCCAAGCCATGGGCTGTAGCTCAATGCCAAGAGGTGCATTATCATCACTTTTGTTAAAAACACTGTAGCCAAGAACTGCAACATAGGTGGTAATATACTTCACACTGTAAGTGTGACAAGATACCCTGGGTCACAGGTGGACAGTGGATATAACTGTGATAAGCACATTCCCACAGTAGTCAGGAAACTCTCTTATGTGGCGCACCTCATCACAAAATGTGTCTCATGCAGAATAGAAGAGGACATTGTTCACCTCTACTCACCACTCACTAGAACTATAAAAGAGTACAATGCCACTGTTGCTATGTACTTCACAAGACAAGTACAACAACTGGAAAGCCAGCAGCAATACCTCACAAAGAGCATTAGTGGCCTGAAATACATGCCATACACAGACCATCGCAAAATGCTCCATCTGTACTCCCTTGCATATCGCCTACTCAGAGGTGTTCACTGCCTAACATACAAAGCTATGTCAAACACAGAGCTGTTGGACATGATCCATGTAAAACACTCATAATCACTCTGACCTTTGGACCCAAGACCATGAGTGAAATACAAAAGGAAGAGGTGTAGCCATTTACCTTATTGATATCCACACCTCAGGTTACTGGCACAGCACGAGGCCTTGGAGATCATGCAAGTGCAACTAACATTGGGCAAAGCTGCCCATCAGATTGTAGCCTGCTTCAGATCATGTACTGTGTCTCAGGAACCTCACTCAGTATTCTGGAGAACAATGGCAAATATAAAGGTCCTATCAAACACCATTTTATGAGGAGATTACAACTACCCAAACATTGAGTGGGTGAATTACTCGTATACAACGTCCTTTGCCCAATGTGTCCTAGAGTTAAGAAACTCTAACACCCTGGAACAGCTGGTCAGCATGCCCACTAGAGGTGACAACATACTGGACGTGATCATCACCAACATGGGGTACCAGTGTTCCACAACAGAGATAAACCCCTTGCTGGTAATATCAGATCATTAAGTAATCACACTGGACATCCACATCCTGCCCCCACACCAAGTCAATGAAACCACTGTGAAGACATTTGCAAAAGCAAACTGCACACTTCCCAAGACCAAAGTGGAATGTTCCGAAGACCTCTTGCTATAGGATAATGGTATGCAATCTGCAGAATCATTTACAAGCGCATCCTATGAGCATTTACAGGGATGCATGGAATGAGACATCACAAATAAAACCAAGATGCACTCCTCCAAAAATAGGACAACAAGCAGGTGTATGTTGTCCATAAATAAGCTAGACAAGAGAAGGAGGAAACGAACACATAATAGATCCAACTTCACTAAAGGAAAGGCATCACTGATCTTTATCAGGAAGAAACAATGATAGCTCATAAAATAATCCAAGGACAGTTTCTAAAGACAAATAGCCAAGGAATGTAAGAATA
Organism: Protopterus annectens; assembly: GCF_019279795.1. Classification (NCBI taxonomy): domain Eukaryota; kingdom Metazoa; phylum Chordata; order Ceratodontiformes; family Protopteridae; genus Protopterus; species Protopterus annectens. The sequence continues at coordinate 1,703,880,522 of NC_056733.1, read as the reverse complement.
ACAACCACAAAGCCTTCGGTAGCTATACCAGACATGTAGGTGTCAACTTCCAAATATGCTGTCAGCTACTGAAAAAAGGAATGACATACACCAAACCAACTTTCATTGCCCACATCCAGGGGGACAGGTTCAGTTTAAACTCCCCCCATCACCTCCAAAAGGCCTGTGTCCATCACAGAAGGATGCAGAGACCCAGACATCATGGACATGCAGGTAAAGACAGCCCTCACCAAAGCTAAGAACATAGCATCAATGTGACTGTATGTTGTCCCAGGCGGCGTCTGACACTAGGCCCATAAGGAACTACACCCTCACCTACATCCACTGTCCAGACTCAAGCGTACCACAGGCTATGTACCCAAAGAATGGCATACACTAACAGTCATCCAGCTCCACAATGGGTGTGCCAAAACAGAACCTGGAAACCATTGCCCAATATGTCTACTTAGCCGGGTCTACAGAGTTATTGAGCATATTGTCATGGAACCCATACACTAAGACATTGGAGATCTCCAGCAACTGGTCTCTACACAACTTCGCCTTGTTAAAGGCAGAGCCTGGCTCCCAAACCTAGTTGACTTATTTAAAACAGTTACCATGAACATAGATGGAGGTGAAAGTAGTCCACACAGCCCACCTGGACCACACTAAGGGCTTACCACACCATTTCCCACTCTGTCATCATGGACAAGTGTACCAGCTTGAACATTAACAGCTATGTCACAGGATGGGTGGCCAAGTGGCACACAGATCAAACACACATGTTCATAGTTGTAGGTGCCATGTCCAACTCTAAGCCAGTCACAAATGGCATCACACAGGTCTTGGTCCTGGGACCCCACCTGTTCAGTAGATACTGCTCAGTGGTACAGGCAAGCATGGCAGGTGTATGGCTGAACAGGTTTGCAGATGAATGGTATCTGTGATCCATAACTGACTGTACAGCCAAAACAGATATCCTCCAGAAGTGTCTTACAGAGACAGATACCTGGTGTCAAAACAATGCCCTCAAGCTGAATGGCAAAGAATGCATAGTCACCCCCTTTGGGTAAAACAAAGTGCACACAAATTACCACATAGGTGGTAATCCAGCATGTACAGAGAAAGTCATTATGGCCCTGGGGACACAGGTAGATAGTAAACTCACCTTTAATGATCACAAGGCCAAAGTGTTTAGACATTCCTTCAATGTAGGCCATCCAATGTCACCTAATGTAACCCACTTCTTATAGTCTAATGATGTCACCATCCTACAAATATACCTGAGGAAAGGATAACTCCCAGTAATGTGTATAGCGCATTGTGTTAATGTGTACTCCTGTAGTATCATGAAGTAGTTAGGTAGGGGTTTGAATCCTGCACTGGACAACTGTGTGTTTATGTGTGGTCTCCTTGGGAAGGAGCAATCTTTTAGGAGAGTAGTAAAACACCTCAAAAGCAGTAAACTAACCTTTGTCAAGTCTGATGATGTCACCATCCTACAAATATACCTGTGGAAAAGTGCACTCTCAGTAATATGTATAGCGTGTCATGTTAATGCGTGTTTCTCTAGTATCATGAAGTAGTTAGGTAGGGGTATGAATCCTGCACTTGATTAGTGTGTGTGCTGTATGTGTGTGACACTGTTGGTCAATGTGTTGTGGGTTTGCCTTTACTACTGTATGACATATCAGTATGCATTTTACATGTGAGCTAGCTGTGTGGCAAATACATATACGTACATGTTACCTCAATGATTGCATGTGTGGGAACCCTGTTTTCTCCATGAACACAGCTGTCATCCTTGCCAGACTGTGCTGCTGCTTCCCAGACCTTAGGTCACATCTGTATGCTTGTGACAAGCCCAGCCACTGCAGTGATCTCTGGCCTAGGTAATCTGTGTCAGACAAAGTCATTGCGGTTCCTATTGGAATGTGTGTGTGTGTGTGTGTGAGGGCCTATGGCCGAGGTATATGTCAGACCTGTACAAACGCAGCAAAGTCTGCCAATGATGACTATTCATAACAGGTGTTGAACAACCTTTGTGGATATGCATGTAGATCCCTTATTGCTTATGTGATCCACCGAGGGATTTCAAAATACCTTTGGAACTGTGATTAACAAAGGACAGATGACATAACACTTGGTTGCATGTACACATCGGTACCTGTTCATCATGTTGGTGGCTACTACCTGTGTGGTACTGTGGGGATAATATGCTCCATAAAGGTGGATGACTATACTTAGTTTGGCTTATAGCTTTACAGCATGGGTTTGACAACAGGCATCTGTCTGTATGATACCCTTGTGGAGGATGTGTGTGTCATCTGGAGAATGCATTATAGGCCACAGTATGCATTAACAGACATGGACGGACATATCCCTGCTGTGATTCCTTGTACCTACGAGAGCTATATTCCAAACAGGAGTGGTGTCAGTAATGGGTGCAGGTGAATACCAGTGGTTACTGGCATAGAATAGTACCTGAAGGATCCACATGTTGCTGTGTGTCCTACATCTGTGTGTCGGTTGTCAAGACATCATCTAATGATTGGTTATGGTCAGGCTGTGGAAGTGATGTATACTACCAGAATGCAAAACAATGACAGATAGTAACAGCATCACCCACAGCACAGTGTCAAACCATGTCATACACACATGTGTAGTCAGGTTCCGAAATGTGTGTAGTACAATGCATACTTGCCACCAATAGAAACTATGGAGTGTTACTGTGTAATACAGAGCATGTCATTCTGGCCATGTGTCCACTATGCACGTACATGCAGACAGTGCACCTCCACCATGTTCACAACTGTACACCTGCAAATCTGTGCTACCTACATCCCACACATACTGTCCACTCTCTAACACATGCTGCCAATACTGCACACATCAGCCAAGTGGCACGTGGCCGGACAATACACAATTGGAACCAACACTGGTGTAAACAACACTATAATGACAATCATAGCATTAAAGCATCATGCCTGCTCAGCTACACCTTCAAGCATATCATTACACTGTACTGCTGACAACATGCTAACATTGCTATACTGCTATAAAGACACCCTGTGCATCAGCACCATGGTAGCCTGTTCCTGCATCAATGTTACAGATGACAGGAGGTGGCACAGGTGTCATCATATGCACAGGGTGTGTTGTTGGTTTGCCAGAGGCCTAGTGAGCCATCCAATCGATGTGTGTGTGTGTGTGTGTGTGTGTGTGTGTGTGTGTGTGTGTGTGTGTGTGTGTGTGTGTGTGTGTGTGAGGGGCAAGAATACTGGAATGGGCCAATGTTGATGTAATGTGTGTGGGTATGTGTTAGCCCTAGGTGTCTGGAGTATGTGTGTGTGTCTGCATGCACACAGTTCCACCATGTGGCTGCCATATACGGGTATTTGTGGGACAGCCACAGACTGTACTTGCGAGGCTTTACAGATCACCGTCTCTGGCCACGGATATGGTACCTGTGCCTGACAAGGGTGCTACTGACACTATCAGGTACTAAGCCAGACTGGGTACTATCCCCAGAGGTGGATGGATGTACACTGGACACAGGTCCCTGCTGGGACTGTCCAGAGCCACGTGCACATGGTCTTCTAGGACGTACTATGGACAGCCCACCCCCAACATTGCTGGGGCTGGTACTGGCACTACGGCGGGAGTGGCTGTGGCTTGAGGGACGTCCACGGTGACTGCCAGCTGCTGATGTTGCTGACATACATCCATGTCGACGATTCAACCATCCCGCACTGTCCTGACACATGGACATGACATTGCAGAGGATATCTAATGTCTCTCCCCAATGTCTATCAGTGACCTCGGTGTAATGACGGATGACACCTGCTAGGTCACGGGTACTGTCAATGACGGTGGTGTTATGTGCCCTCTGTGCCCTTAGTCCCTGTCTGGTGTACCATTCTATATGTGCCTGTGCCTCCATGACAGCCTGGAACATGCGTGACGTTGTCAGACCTGTGGCACATCTGCCAGTGGCTTGATGAGCAGCAGTGCTCCTACAAGAACCCCTGGACATCTGCCTGTGTGGTACCCTTCCAGACATCTGAGTATGGCTGCTGTGTTGGGATGCATGTGCCATGGATACCACACTGCCCTGGCCAATGCCAACTGTACGCTGTCCTTCAGCTATGGGCATTGGTGATGGATGTATTGGCAGTATGACTGTATGCATGGATGGGGTGGACAGCTGTGTACTGTCGATTGGTGGCCCAACGACAGACGCTGGCAAGCATGCCTGTGCCTCAACACACCTATCATCAGTATCACTGTTTTGCTCAGTGACATCAGTTTCCCTGCTGCAGTGAACCAGCCCAAATTCAGCACCTGTGAGAGGAAGACAGGAAACACACTTTACGACCTGTACATGATGTTGGCACACATGCACACATGCACACAAATGCACTCATCACTAAAACACACACACACACACACACACACACACACACACACACACACACACACACACACACACACACACACACACCACCACCACCAGCAATCCAGAACATACTCAATAGCGTGTGATGGTGGGGTACAGTATCACAAGGCAAACAGTTATATCACACGTGTCAGCATGCAGGACGTGTATTTCCCAACAGCATGCAGTGCGGGTGTTGACAGTCCTTGCCAATAACACTATACATGTCTTTGATGCATGTGTGTTGTTGTTCAGTGATTGGCCTCATCCTGGAACATACTGTGTACATGGACACGACAGTGCTGTGCAAGTATTATAAGCTCTGCAATGTCCTGTGCACCATCTCTCACAGGTATACATACCATGGCTGGATGTGTATCTGTGTGTCACATAGATATCCATTTCTGATTAGAGCGTCTGTGTCTTCAGCAGATAATTGTGAACACACGATTAGCACATGCATGCTATGTATACACACAGAATGAGTGGTGCATGTTTACCTGATGGAATACCATTGCTCAACATGGCCATTGTACAGTGGTTATGGTGAGTGTAGGACATACTGTGGACATGCCAGTGCCAGACATGACATGGCATGCTACAACATAACTGGAACATCAAACATCACACAGCCACAGTGTGTGTCATGTGACCTATACACTCAATAGCATTACAAGACATATATGTGTCACTTTTTACAAATGGTAATTGCTATGCATATTGTGTTTAGGTGCCTATGTTTGCACACATACAACAATGAGGTGCATAGCAGGTAATGCTATGTGTAGTACTGTGGTCACTGTAACTGGATGGGTTATACTGACATGAGCGTTCATCATGCAGCATCATGTGGTCACTCAAGGCTACTAATGTGTGCCAGACCGGTACATACCATGCTGTACTGGAACTGCAGTACCATGGCTACATTCACCATTTCACAGCCAGTTGTTACATGGGTTTGTAAGGTGCACAATAGGGGGCATTGCCTACCATGAATGTGTAATGTGTTGAAGATTGTCGCACAGCCACATGTGAGGCACCTACTCCTCAGGTATATTATGTGTGCTGTGTGGATGAAGTGTGGGATACTGTAGTGTGACCTTACAGCGGGCATCTGAATACGCCATGTGTAGCATGTTAACGTGTACTGCGTATGACAATGTTGTGTATGTTGTGTGCATGTGTATCGACTCTGCCTATCCAATGTCCACATCAAGTGTTGTCCCAATTGTGTAGAATGCTCTGTGTGTTGTATGTGTTTTAGGCAGCTACCCACATTACTGGGATGTGCATAGTCTCACAACAAACATACACAGCATGCATTATGCATATGTGTGTTACGTGTACATGGCCTACACCTCACCTATGACATGCACATTTAATTACCAGTATTAAAGGTAGAACACACTCACCAGCATGGGTCGGCTGCCTTGCTGTCACACCAGAGGGACCTACAAGGATATGAGACACTTTGTCAGTGTCAACAACTGTGGCATTACTACTGTGTGTTTGCAATCATACAGTAGTACAATGGTTGACAGTCACAGGCCTACAGATTGTATTCCTAATTATTACTATTGCACAGCACTAGGCACCACATCATCTAACTACACAGCACACATCTCACATAAGCATGCTCTAACAATAGAGGTAACAGTAGTCTACAGCTATGCCATGTTACCTGCACGCTCCATGTCAGCTTGCTGGGTGACTCAGGCCTCCATGATGACATATGTTAGTTGTTGGGGTTGTTGTTGGCCAGGAGCCACCTGGCTCAGGAGCAGCTCCTCCACTCTGGTAAGGGAGGGATGGATGGCTACCCCCCTACACCTGTGGCAAGCTGCTGTCTGCAGATATCAGACACATGTTGCCGGACATGTCTAATTAAATCACTGCAGCGATGGTGTACCTGCTCATATGTCTGGTTATGCATGCCTATTTCATTTACCCGACGGACAAGCTCTTGCCACAGTGCAGTCCGCTCATGCTGGTCCTGGCTGGTTCTAGAGAACAGCAGGGCATACTGCTGAACCAGGCTGGATGTTATAACCTCTTCCTTTGTTGTGCTATAGGTGGGATTACGATGGTGGGACATAACCCTGGAAGACAATGAAACAATATGTGTGAGCAAGTCATGAGTCACATGTATATTTCTAATGTACAGATATCAATTAACTGCCATATATAGCAACCTATTGGCTGTCAGAAGATACACACTTTCAATACCACATGTCAGTACTCAACCCACAACTGCCTGACAGTGCCTGGCATACACTATATATCAAACCACGTTTTGCACAGCAACAAACTTACAACAGTATGTAATACTATACAACAGTACATGGCACACTGTATGAGACACAATGCACAACCTAGACACAGGAGGTATATATCATGCTAATGCATCATGAAAAGTGTAATCCATTGCAATGATTGTAAAGTCCAGTGACAGTATCACCAGTATACCACAGTAGTCATTGATGGCAGACCCCTGCCTAACATATGTGCACATTTGTGAATATAGGTGGCATACTGCTGTACTACACTATACATGTTGCTAGATATGCAGTTATGTCCTGTAACACACATATAACCGAGGCCATGGTACAGGCATACACACACACACACATACACACACACACACACACACACACACACACACACACACACACACAAACACACATCAGACATATATACCAGAAACATAGGTATGGCAATACAGGTGACCTTTACCTGTGTACCTTACAGTACTGTATGTCAGTAGTTACGAGACCATATGCCTGAGGTATGTAATCTGTGAGGACTACAGGGAACACACGGAACAGTGGTTCCAATAAATGTGGAGGCACACCATACTGTGCTGTTTAGGCATACAGCTTCAGGTAGTACTACAGTTCATACAGGAGTTGGATTTGCCAGCAGTAACACTCCATAAGCATGCATGTACTGCTTTAGCCTTCAATGGGCACCCCAGTCGACAACAAGGGACTATGTCAGAACGTATGGCATACTGCTTTTTCAGCCTAGCAATTGTATACACATCTTTTGCTGGGATCACAGCTAGGACACATAATACCATGACAGAAACAGTTTCCCAGTAAGCTATCACACATAAACCAAACTCTGACACATTCACCAACGCATTCACCATCACACTCAGTCAAACTCACATAGCAATTATTGCAACAAGTACATGTGGGTGTGTATCACTTCATAGGTAGGTAAGAGGCTATTGGCCTTAGGGCTTATAGAAGCCTAGTCATATGCTACCCTGGCCTTTGACACACAGGTCATTGCATTTCACGTGGCCCTGTCAAGCAGAGACACAGAGGTGATTGCCTGGGTGTATTCGCTATCTCCCATACAATCTTCATGATTATTTATGACAACTGCTAATTAGGAGCTTTGTTTGCTGTGGATAGTTGGTTTGTTCCAGAGTATGGGATGTCTCAGAGAAGATAATCTATCCCTCCAGCATGTGTTGTTTATTGTGGTCAAAAGGTTTGGGTCCCTAGAGCATGTAGCTCATAGAGATTGTGATCTGTTTACGTGCAGCATGTCCAACAGCTCTGGTTTTTACATAGCTTAGTATGTTAGGCAGAGGTCACCTCTGGGTAGGCGGTATGCGACACAGTGTAGTTGTGGGTTTGTGAGATGGTCAGCATAGGGCATCTGTTTGAGGCTGGTATTACTCTTTGTGAGGTATGTCTTTGTCGTTTCCAGTTGCTGTGGATGTCTTGTGAGGTACATACCACATGGGGCATTATACTCTATAATGGGCTTTATGTGTGATGAGTAGAGGAGAACACTGACCTATATTTCCCTGGATGACACACCTTTTGTGATGAGGTGTGGCAGGTAGACAGATTACATGACTAGTGTGTCACTGTGATTATCAAAGGGGAGACTATTGTCCACCTGTGTCCCATGGTCTCTTATCAAACTTTCAGTGTTAAGTAGACTACCACCTATGTGGTAGTTTGTGGGTACGGAGTTTTTGCCGGAAGGAATGCCAGTGCAGTTTCAACATTGAGCTTGAGTCCATGGCTTTGTCACCAGGCATCTGTCACAGTAAATATGACCCTGTCTCTCTCTCTCTCTCTCTATATATATATATATATATATATATATGTATATACACACACATAAATATAAACGTACGTTGGTGTACATATGGATATACATATAGGCACATATACGGTCCACCTTTCATGGTGGGAATATCAATTATGCGAAGGTTGCGAGGTATACTGTTATGTACTAATATTGCACAGTGTTGTGCGGAATGCATTGAAAGTGTTCTTAGCACATGTAGCTTTAGCAGGCCTCACTGGCTGCAACACTGCAAACCTGACAATTCATACCCACAGCGTTTAACCACCACATGTCATATACCAGCACTGTATGCTGTCTTGTTTGCCACACACTACAACCTACATAGAAGTATGCACATAACAACCTTCAACAACATATATATGTCCACCCTTCACAAACAGTTGCAGTATGTCCCTTGCTCTATGCACATGTACAGATGCTAATATATCTGACACAGACAGATCTCTCCGTATGTGTGTGCCATACACACACAAGGTCCACACTGTTGTAAGTCCATTGACCTCACAGCTGACCTGTTGGGCCTTGCTGCAACATGAACATGTGTCACATGTGAGCACACAATAATATTAGAGGGTGTAGATATAGCTGCAAATGCTAGATTAGCATACTAGCCTGGTACAGCTGTTGCCAATGCTAAGCTACACGTTAATATGACTATCATGCATTTGTTACTCTGTCACATCCTTGTTTATATAACTGTATGCGCTACTCCCCCAAACAGCCATTGTACACACTACTGTACAGAACACAGATAACATGGATCAGATGTTTGACATTTAATGCTGAACTACATATATCACAGTCATATCCCACTGCACACAGCTTCACCCTGATTTCTCCATGGCAGTAGTTATGCAGGGCATCTGTGCATAGATACGTACTGCTGCCACATATGGATGATTGAAAGTATGTAGAGTACTCTTCAAAAACATCTACTACATGCCAGTAAATACATATCAGTTACATACCTTTACTTTGTATGGGTTTGTATTATTATGTTCCGTGTGTGTTGTAATAATTTTTTTTATTTATATATTTTTTCTTTTCTTTTTATGTTTATTTTTTTTCCTGTTGCTGTGGCTGTTGCTGTTGTTGTTGCCGGTCTCTGTATGTCTGTCTGTGTGTGTCTCTGTGTCTCTCTTTCTTGCTTGCTTGCTCTCGCTCTCTCTCTCTGTGGCTGCAATGAAATGATTGCATGTGTGGACAGCAAGTACAGCCTGCTTTTAGAGGTATCTGCACATGTGCATGTGATGGCCTCTGCACCAATTGGTGGCCACCATTTGGTAATTGCATGGAGGCTGCTGTGTGGTAGTTGCAGTACTCACTGTCATAGCAACCCAATACTATAAATTGCTAGGTCAGGTAGGCATATGTCTTTCAGCTTTCCAAAGTGGGGCACATGCTTGTTTGCTGTGGACACCATAGTGTAAGTCAGAAGGTTGGTATACTTCTTATATATGAAGCTAGGGGTGTAGCCAGTGATTTGAATGTTGTACTCAGACCTGACTGTTGCCACTTCCAGTACACAGTTGACAGTGTAGAATTGTACTCACCCCTACAAATGCTAACACAAGCTACATGGGTGTATTTAGTTTCTTTTCTACTTATACAGTTAGCTGCCATACATATGTAGTTATTGATATGTTTTCATTTGGCAAATTAACTGTTTGGGATCTGCTATACTGTGGATATTAATGTACTCACTTCTGCACAGTTTGTGCTTTTTATTTTGTTGACATTATCACATGTTGTAAGTTGTACATTTGGGTGGGATACTGTGTCGGGGTTGTAGAGTGCTGCAGTAAAAATATTTCCTGCTAGAATGTGTGGTTCTGTTATCACAGTCATGTAATGCAATTCCACAACAGCTGCTGGTAAAGTTCCACAGAACAGGTTTTGTGTTATGGCATTCCTATCTTTCCTTGACATTCACACATTCTGATGCATGATATATATATTTCAGCAACAACTTGCTGTATATCTACTGTGGCCTAATTGTACTTCATGCAGTCTAGTGTGTCCAAGGTCCATGTTCCGTGTGTGTTGTACAGATTGTATTCCTAATTATTACTATTGCACAGCACTAGGCACCACATCGTCTAACTACACAGCACACATCTCACATAAGCATGCTCTAACAATAGAGGTAACAGTAGTCTACAGCTATGCCATGTTACCTGCACGCTCCATGTCAGCTTGCTGGGTGACTCAGGCCTCCATGATGACACATGTTAGTTGTTGGGGTTGTTGTTGGCCAGGAGCCACCTGGCTCAGGAGCAGCTCCTCCACTCTGGTAAGGGAGGGATGGATGGCTACCCCCCCCACACCTGTTGCAAGCTGCTGTCTGCGGATATCAGACACATGTTGCCGGACATGTCTAATTAAATCACTGCAGCGATGGTGTACCTGCTCATATGTCTGGTTATGCATGCCTATTTCATTTACCCGACGGACAAGCTCTTGCCACAGTGCAGTCCGCTCATGCTGGTCCTGGCTGGTTCTAGAGAACAGCAGGGCATACTGCTGAACCAGGCTGGATGTTATAACCTCTTCCTCTGCTGTGCTATAGGCGGGATTACGATGGTGGGACATAACCCTGTAAGACAATGAAACAATATGTGTGAGCAAGTCATGAGTCACATGTATATTTCTAATGTACAGATATCAATTAACTGCCATATATAGCAACCTATTGGCTGTCAGAAGATACACACTTTCAATACCACATGTCAGTACTCAACCCACAACTGCCTGACAGTGCCTGGCATACACTATATATCAAACCACGTTTTGCACAGCAACAAACTTACAACAGTATGTAATACTATACAACAGTACATGGCACACTGTATGAGACACAATGCACAACCTAGACACAGGAGGTATATATCATGCTAATGCATCATGAAAAGTGTAATCCATTGCAATGATTGTAAAGTCCAGTGACAGTATCACCAGTATACCACAGTAGTCATTGATGGCAGACCCCTGCCTAACATATGTGCACATTTGTGAATATAGGTGGCATACTGCTGTACTACACTATACATGTTGCTAGATATGCAGTTATGTCCTGTAACACACATATGACCGAGGCCATGGTACAGGCATACACACACACACACACACACACACACACACACACACACACACACACACAAACACACATCAGACATATATACCAGAAACATAGGTATGGCAATACAGGTGACCTTTACCTGTGTACCTTACAGTACTGTATGTCAGTAGTTACGAGACCATATGCCTGAGGTATGTAATCTGTGAGGACTACAGGGAACACACGGAACAGTGGTTCCAATAAATGTGGAGGTACACCATACTGTGCTGTTTAGGCATACAGCTTCAGGTAGTACTACAGTTCATACAGGAGTTGGATTTGCCAGCAGTAACACTCCATAAGCATGCATGTACTGCTTTAGCCTTCAATGGGCACCCCAGTCGACAACAAGGGACTATGTCAGAGCGTATGGCATACTGCTTTTTCAGCCTAGCAATTGTATACACATCTTTTGCTGGGATCACAGCTAGGACACATAATACCATGACAGAAACAGTTTCCCACTAAGCTATCACACATAAACCAAACTCTGACACATTCACCAACGCATTCACCATCACACTCAGTCAAACTCACATAGCAATTATTGCAACAAGTACATGTGGGTGTGTATCACTTCATAGGTAGGTAAGAGGCTATTGGCCTTAGGGCTTATAGAAGCCTAGCCATATGCTACCCTGGCCTTTGACACACAGGTCATTGCATTTCACGTGGCCCTGTCAAGCAGAGACACAGAGGTGATTGCCTGGGTGTATTCGCTATCTCCCATACAATCTTCATGATTATTTATGACGACTGCTAATTAGGAGCTTTGTTTGCTGTGGATAGTTGGTTTGTTCCAGAGTATGGGATGTCTCAGAGAAGATAATCTATCCCTCCAGCATGTGTTGTTTATTGTGGTCAAAAGGTTTGGGTCCCTAGAGCATGTAGCTCATAGAGATTGTGATCTGTTTACGTGCAGCATGTCCAACAGCTCTGGTTTTTACATAGCTTAGTATGTTAGGCAGAGGTCACCTCTGGGTAGGCGGTATGCGACACAGTGTAGTTGTGGGTTTGTGAGATGGTCAGCATAGGGCATCTGTTTGAGGCTGGTATTACTCTTTGTGAGGTATGTCTTTGTCGTTTCCAGTTGCTGTGGATGTCTTGTGAGGTACATACCACATGGGGCATTATACTCTATAATGGGCTTTATGTGTGATGAGTAGAGGAGAACACTGACCTATATTTCCCTGGATGACACACCTTTTGTGATGAGGTGTGGCAGGTAGACAGATTACATGACTAGTGTGTCACTGTGATTATCAAAGGGGAGACTATTGTCCACCTGTGTCCCATGGTCTCTTATCAAACTTTCAGTGTTAAGTAGACTACCACCTATGTGGTAGTTTGTGGGTACGGAGTTTTTGCCGGAAGGAATGCCAGTGCAGTTTCAACATTGAGCTTGAGTCCACGGCTTTGTCACCAGGCATCTGTCACAGTAAATATGACCCTGTCTCTCTCTCTCTCTCTCTCTATATATATATATATATATATATATATATATATATGTATATACACACACATAAATATAAACGTACGTTGGTGTACATATGGATATACATATAGGCACATATACGGTCCACCTTTCATGGTGGGAATATCAATTATGCAAAGGTTGCGAGGTATACTGTTATGTACTAATATTGCACAGTGTTGTGCGGAATGCATTGAAAGTGTTCTTAGCACATGTAGCTTTAGCAGGCTTCACTGGCTGCAACACTGCAAACCTGACAATTCATACCCACAGCGTTTAACCACCACATGTCATATACCAGCACTGTATGCTGTCTTGTTTGCCACACACTACAACCTACATAGAAGTATGCACATAACAACCTTCAACAACATATATATGTCCACCCTTCACAAACAGTTTCAGTATGTCCCTTGCTCTATGCACATGTACAGATGCTAATATATCTGACACAGACAGATCTCTCCGTATGTGTGTGCCATACACACACAAGGTCCACACTGTTGTAAGTCCATTGACCTCACAGCTGACCTGTTGGGCCTTGCTGCAACATGAACATGTGTCACATGTGAGCACACAATAATATTAGAGGGTGTAGATATAGCTGCAAATGCTAGATTAGCATACTAGCCTGGTACAGCTTTTGCCAATGCTAAGCTACACGTTAATATGACTATCATGCATTTGTTACTCTGTCACATCCTTGTTTATATAACTGTATGCGCTACTCCCCCAAACAGCCATTGTACACACTACTGTACAGAACACAGATAACATGGATCAGATGTTTGACATTTAATGCTGAACTACATATATCACAGTCATATCCCACTGCACACAGCTTCACCCTGATTTCTCCATGGCAGTAGTTATGCAGGGCATCTGTGCATAGATACGTACTGCTGCCACATATGGATGATTAAAAGTATGTAGAGTACTCTTCAAAAACATCTACTACATGCCAGTAAATACATATCAGTTACATACCTTTACTTTGTATGGGTTTGTATTATCATGTTCCGTGTGTGTTGTAATAATTTTTTTTATTTATATATTTTTTTCTTTTCTTTTTATGTTTATTTTTTTTCCTGTTGCTGTGGCTGTTGCTGTTGTTGTTGCCGGTCTCTGTATGTCTGTCTGTGTGTGTCTCTGTGTCTCTCTTTCTTGCTTGCTTGCTCTCGCTCTCTCTCTGTGGCTGCAATGAAATGATTGCATGTGTGGACAGCAAGTACAGCCTGCTTTTAGAGGTATCTGCACATGTGCATGTGATGGCCTCTGCACCAATTGGTGGCCACCATTTGGTAATTGCATGGAGGCTGCTGTGTGGTAGTTGCAGTTCTCACTGTCATAGCAACCCAATACTATAAATTGCTAGGTCAGGTAGGCATATGTCTTTCAGCTTTCCAAAGTGGGGCACATGCTTGTTTGCTGTGGACACCATAGTGTAAGTCAGAAGGTTGGTATACTTCTTATATATGAAGCTAGGGGTGTAGCCAGTGATTTGAATGTTGTACTCAGACCTGACTGTTGCCACTTCCAGTACACAGTTGACAGTGTAGAATTGTACTCACCCCTACAAATGCTAACACAAGCTACATGGGTGTATTTAGTTTCTTTTCTACTTATACAGTTAGCTGCCATACATATGTAGTTATTGATATGTTTTCATTTGGCAAATGAACTGTTTGGGATCTGCTATACTGTGGATATTAATGTACTCACTTCTGCACAGTTTGTGCTTTTTATTTTGTTGACATTATCACATGTTGTAAGTTGTACATTTGGGTGGGATACTGTGTCGGGGTTGTAGAGTGCTGCAGTAAAAATATTTCCTGCTAGAATGTGTGGTTCTGTTATCACAGTCATGTAATGCAATTCCACAACAGCTGCTGGTAAAGTTCCACAGAACAGGTTTTGTGTTATGGCATTCCTATCTTTCCTTGACATTCACACATTCTGATGCATGATATATATATTTCAGTAACAACTTGCTGTATATCTACTGTGGCCTAATTGTACTTCATGCAGTCTAGTGTGTCCAAGGTCCAGGGTTCGAGACTGACAGTGGTGTTTTATTTTGCTGCTGAGCAGAACAAGGGCCCTCATATGCAGGGTGACTAAGGCACTTTTAAGCAGGTGTAAGTGGGTTTGGGTGGGTTTGCACGGCGCTTAGCAATACTTAGCTAAGTGCACACATGCGCACACTCACACAAGCCTGCTAACTACTGCTTAAAAGTGCTTACTCCCGCTAACCCCCGCGCTAATTTCTTTGAAAGAAAAGAAAATAGGGAGATAAGAAAGTGGTGAAAAAGGGGTACAAAGATGGTAAGACAGTAGGGAAAACAGCTCGGGATGTGCAGGACGGGTGTAGGGAAGGTCCATAGCTGCACATTTCTTTAACAGCAACAGCTGTGCATATAGTAGTAATTTGTAGGGAATTTTGAAACCTTCCACCCCTGAGAGAGGGGTGAGGACAACAAAGTATGTTGTACTGCCAATTGAATTTCAGTGTCTGTGTCCAGCGGACGTTTGTGTAAAATGGGCAGCTATGTATGGGGCGTAATTTTTTTGTGGGAGCAGAGTGCCCATTTTTTTTTTCAGGTGAGACTGGAATGTGAGGTAGGGGAAGTAGGTATGTTGTGGGAGGTAGGTTGGGGAGGTAAACAGACAAGACAAACAAGACGCATACAGGGGCGGAATATGACACATGGGGTGGGTGAACACAATTGACAGGGAAGGATGTCTGGAAATCGCAAACACATGAGCCCACAGATGGTAACAGTGGAACTGAGATCCCCACCCATGGGCAGTCACCACTGCACCTTTACAGCCCAGAGGGTGGCTGTGCTGGGGGCTGCGTAGGAGGGGCAGGCTCACCCGTGAGTTGCACCACTGTTGCCTTGAGCTGGCGTAGGGGATCAGCGACTGAACACTGGATCTCCCTACACACCACGGCCCAGACCCTTCGGAGGGTGACAGGTGGCCCTCCTCCGGCCACGCTTGCATGGGGGGAACAAGCCCCATCCCCTGCAGTGCTTCTACCCAAAGGTGGCACAGGACCAATGGAGGAGGGGGTCCCAGGCTGGGCACCGGCCCTGCTGGTGCCAGGTGCAATCGCCAGCTGAGGTGGGACAGGTGGGTCCGCTGGGACCGGCCTCCCCATACGTTCTGTGTTTAGGTGTATTTAATGACAACATAGCATTCCAAATTAGTTGTAACAGCATGCAGTAATATCCCCATTAACCCAACACACCAGAGTTCTAACAGTTGAACTGCAAGCATAACACATGCATATATTGAATCACAGTGGAAATTCCAACAGCATGCAGGAATGATTGGTGGCAACAGGCCTCCAAGATTGTGGTGTTTGAACAGGGCACATGCATCAAAGTTATGCAGATATTTATAAACCAATTGGACATATGTCCCAACAAATGCTTTGAGATTACACATACCCACTGAGGTGTGGAATTGCATTGTTTATGCGCATACAGTAGGGTGTAAAAAGATACCTCCATTAACAACTTATATGAACTTATAGTTTACACTACATTCCTATTGACTGCAGGTATTTATCCACTGCATGTATTATTACACTGGGCAATGTCCAGTATGTTGTGGGATGTGTTTTGCTAGTTATGTACCTGACCTGTATCTAATATACAAACTGTCCAGGATGCAGATGTTACTGCTACGTATTTATATATTTTATTTATATTCATATGTCTACATATCTGGATTTGTTCAGGTGACGTTACCAGTTAAATTTTAACAGTCCCCTACATTTTTTGCAGAACACTGACATTTCCAGTGCACACAATTACAAGCTACTCATGTGCCAGATTTACCTATACATGCCAGCCTTGAAACTACAGTTGAGGACTGTATATATGCTTAAGAGATACTGCCACTCCCTCCATACTCTTTCTATGGGCCTACCCAAGTGTGGGTTGACAGCGCTTAATTCAACACTACTATTTCTATATTGCAAGAGTACATCTACATTTCAAAGAAGGTGACACAGACACACTACAGGTGTTATACTTTTATTAATTAAATTACACACTTTTGTAGTAGCTCTCTCATTTATTTGTTATTACAGTGCATGCAGGCATCTTATTCAGGATGTATTATACCTTCATTTATGGTTTACAACACTCTTTTTCTGGCTCTCCCACTTATTCTATATAACAATACATGCAGAGAAATAATTCAGGACTTATTATACCTTTATTAATGGGTTACAACACTCCTTTTCATGCTCTCTCACTTATTTCACATAACAGTTCATGCAGAGAGGTTATTCAACCCTTATTATACCTTTATTATTGGGCTGAGATACTTTTAGCCAGGCTCTCTCACTTATTTTATAAAACAGTACATGCAGATAAATTACTAACCTGCCTGGTGGCGCAGCCTTAACAGCCTATCTGCATAGGCTTGCTGATTCGCAGCACGGACACCTGCAGCTGTGAAGTAAATGAAGTGATATTGAGACATATACCTATCCATACTATCGACTACACTAGCAATTTTTACATACTTTCAGTCCATGGCTACCTACTCAGCTGTGGGGCATTTTGCATCTCATGGGCCTCCTGTATCCATTGATTCAGTAGGTTCTGCTTGCATCTCTTCAGGTCTGCATGGTGATGTCTGACCTGCTCACCAGTCCGAGGGACGCCTGTGGCACTGGTGAGTTCATGTGCACGGTTCCAGGCCACCGCTTTGTATTCCGTGCCCTGGAACTGGCCCTGCAGGAGTCTAGCATCATGACGATGGACGAGCAGCCAAGCCATCAGTTTTGACTCCTCAATTCCCCACCGTTGCGCTCGGAAGTGAGAGCCCTCTCCGACACCAGCCATTGCTGCCTGCAGATGGGAGCTGCAACCAGTTATGGCAAGTATTCCCACCTATGGAGCTTATATATGCCTCATTTCCCACACTTATTTGTGATTGGCAGGATTTGAAAGTTCTCAACTGAGTGCACACCTGCTTAGCACTGGGTAAACTTTGATTCATATGTATTTGTGTGTTGACAGTCCATGCACATCAAATGCTGTCATGGCTTAGTGGATTAATACGGTGATTATGGTACACACTATCCGGGTTCGAGACCTGTCATTGCTTTTTTATTTTACTACTGGCCTGACCAGTAGGGAGTGTGGCTGTGTTTAGCCGACTTTGCTCAGCTTTGCCCAACGTTGCTTGAGGTTGCTCTACGTTGCTCAACATTGCGCTAGTTAGTGCAGTACGCACCTCCATGCAAACATGTTTGGTTTTCGCTAGTTGGCACAATGCGCAGTTCCACGCAAAGCTATCATGCTAGTTAAAGCAGTGCTTAGCTATGGGCAATTATATTGTGCTAGTTAAAGCAGTGCTTGGCTATGGGCGATTATATTGCGCTAGTTAAAGCAGTGCTTAGCTATGGACAATTATTCTTACATGTGCTTAATACTGGTAAATGTTGCTTGCAGTGCTTCACATTGCTTAAGATAGGTTACTTATGCATTCATTAGTATGCATGACAGTTTCACCTTCTTATATATATTTAAAATATTGTTCAGTACTACATAGGCCATTTCAATGTATTTTAATAGAATTTAAAAGGTAACTGTCAGGAATTATTTTTATGCACAGATTTCCTAATGAAAATGGAAAGGGGAGTGGTGGGACTCGAACCGAGAATGCCTCCTCTTTGTGTGAAGGCTCTACCACTACGCTATTGCAATTTGGCATATTTTGCATATTAGTAGTTTATTACCCTCTTCGATGTCTAAACTGCTTACTGTAGCTAAGCAATGGGCACACCCACGCACACACATGGAAATATGGGCAGCTATTTCGGGAATAATAAAAAAAAATAGTTTTACATTTTATTTCATTTATACAGGGCTTTTTAATGTGGGGGAGTGTAGTGTTGGGGGTATACACATTTGAGCGGACTCGCTCATATCTGCTGACATTAGGCACTTGCAGGGGCGTGGATATTTGGACTGCTCGGCAGTCTGACACACCCCCTGCACTTCTACATGCTCCGTGTTAGCCTGGGAGTTGAGTCAGCGCACCCTCATGCATATGCATGACACGCTGATGTCTAACTCTTAGATGGCAGTCTCCGAGTAGGACTTTGTTCGTCCTACACGGAGGATTACTGAATCCCCCCCACTGTCTTTTGTCATTTTTAATCAGTTCTACAATTTGTGCAAAATAAATCCACAATACAAGTAGAAGTCAATAAGAATGTAGTAATCAATCAGAATAAATCATGTTGAAAATAAGCAAGTACCATTAAGACATATCAATTATAAAAAATCCCAGATAACTATTTTTATAATATTGTAAGTGACATAGCTATATGGTTTAACAGTGTGTAAAAATGAAAACTTCATTATCAGATTCAGGAACAGGTTCAAATATCATTAACAAAATAGCTTTTTTTTACCCAACTCCACTCCTAAAAGGCTGCAGTATAAAAAATTCAATCAGAAGTTAAAGTGTCTTTACCATTTAGGGAAATATCAGACAGTGAGTATGACAGTGGAATGTAAAGTCAAATCAGAGGTATAAGGAACTGTAAGATCATCGTTAAGTTATATTGCAGACACTAAATTCTCTGGTTAGCAGGCCAAAAGAAGACTGTGAAACAGAAAATTAGCAGGGAAGTATTATGAATCAAGCCTTTCTGTAAAGCCTGCAGATGAACCTCAGGAAAATGTTCCTTATCACATGAGCAATGAAGGAAAAGAAATGTTAAAACCTAAAAGACTCATCTTAGAGACTTACAGAACATGAAGAAGGATATATACCAGACTTCATATTAAGATCCACAATCACTTGTGAACAAGTGACAAACATAGTTCTTCTAAATGGCAGAGTGAATAATACTGTTGTCTCACAGCAAGAGGTTCTCTAGTCTGTTTCTCTGCTGGGGTGCCTTCTGCGTAGACTGTGTTTCTGTGGACTTTTCTGGGCATTCTGGTTTCTTTTCACATTGCAAAGGTATGTGGTAGGTGGAATGATGAATGTAAACTGTCTGTAGGTGTATAAGATCTTGATGCGATGCAGTAACATTGGATGGATGTCATAAAATAGATTCATTTTGTTACACTTATTGTAGTCCCAAAGCTCAAGTCTTGGAAATTTTTCAGATCAAAACAAATTATGATTCAATACTTTAGCAATAAAAGAGATATGTCAGATAAACTAATGGCATACAATCAAATGCCAGTATGGACTTATTGCCTCCAATGATGGCAGGTTCATCTCAAGAGGATCCAGACTATTCATAACTTAGTCATTGGAAGAAAAGTCTTTGTAGTTTACTCAAGTGGCTTGCCAAAGGATAGTAATTGTAGGTTCCTTAGTGAAAGAGGTGATTTACTTTCCACACATTGGCGATTGTACACAGACTATGATCTATAGCGGATGACATATCAGCCTAATGTTCAGAATGAAACAGCTGCATCCATATAGACGTCATACCTACCAACACATTGATGGACAGAACATTATGCAGATGCCTATGATTCTTGGCCTGATGGCAAACATTTGTGAGTTGTTAGTGACAACTGCAGTAGATACATGGTTATAGATGCAGTTGCTTCCATATATTGATACAATTATCATAGTTAAGGGCAACATTATCTCAGTATTTGTTATACCTCATGTTTTATGACCTAATAATAGACTAGCTTTTAGTATGGGTACTGGATTTCTGACACTGCCAAATGCATAAGTCTAAGCAAAGGAAGATAGTACCTTTATGGCCAGAGGGTACTAGGCTTGTTGAAAGTTGTATGCATAGGATCATAGGAACAGAGAAGATTACTAGGCTATCAACCCAGAGGTCATTTCAAGTTTAGCCATTTCATCCCAATGTAATATCATAGAAATGCTAGTCAGTACTCAATATTGAATTTAGTAATAGCTGCCCATGTCCAGGGGGGTTGTGAGTGCTATCCCTAGTAAGAATTTATGGTGCCCCATCCACTCATCCAGTTTCTTCTTGAACAGTGGCATATTCTAATAAAAGGCATAAGAACTTAATGGTACAAGGAAATATCTTGGACACAATATATAAACATATTTTTCTGTGAAATCGTAGGGAGATTCCACATAGTATTACAAAATTCTCTACTGCACAAATTTTGCTAAACATTAATTGCAAAGTAAACCTTTCATATATCAAGACCAAGACTAGTGATGATCAAGTAAAAAGAAGCTATGATATCATGAAGAAAGTAAAAATGAATCAACATACTACTAAAAACTCTGTAATTCAGGGTAATGTTAAAGTGGAAGGACTTTAACATCTTTTCTGGTAAATACTTTGATGTGGCTGTGACGCCCATGCACTGGCCCAGTAATCAAGGAGCCTCAGTCTTCACCACTGACACCTGCAATGGGTGTGCACATTGGGAAGGATAACAAGTACACACACAGTCAAGTACAATTTCACTTAAGAGCACACAGAGATCACAATCAGTCTGGGGCTGGTTTCTCCCTTTCTCTCCAGATCCCCAGTAAGACTTCCCACTGGCACAGCTATAGGGTACAGATCTCAGCCAAGTGGTCAAGCCAAAACCTCCAGCACCCTCTCTGTCCAACCAGTGCTTTGTGTCCCTGACCAAGTAGCTAACACACACACACTTTGGGATACGAATTATATACAAACACACAAACACTCCTGGGGAAGGCTGGCACAGGATCTCCATCTATGCCCCCTCCTGCCCAGACTATAGGGTAGACATCACTGCCACCAACCACTACTTATCAGCTACTATAAGGCCCTTCCCAAAGGGTGACCAATTCCACTGTGTGCTATTACTGTTATCCAAATAGTAAGTGTAACCCAGGGCTAAGGCTAGTGGAGTGGCTTATACAGTGTCACCAAATACATGCAAGTACTCTCAGAGCTTAAATTATCTCTACACAAAACACAGTTGAAAGGTTTAAAAATATTTCATAATAATAAATAAAAACACAAGACAATACTCATCAGTTCATCACAGTGCTAACAGAGAGTTCAGAAATCAAGGAAAATACTCTAAAACAATATTGTAGGACTGACATAAATACAGTAAACAGCTAGACTAATCTGGCTATATTCCTATCTGTCTCTAAGAGAAACTCTTCTTCTCTTTTGGCTGTTCCCATTAGGGGTCACCACAGCAGGTCATCTCTTTCCATTTCTTCCTGTCCTCTGCATATTGCTGTATCACACCAACCACCTGCATGTCCTCTCTCACCACATCCATAAACTTTATCTTAGGCCTTCCTCTTTTCCTCTTACCTGGCAGCTCCATCCTTAGCATCCTTTTCCCAATATACCCAGCATCCCTCCTCAGCACATGTCCAAACCAATGCAATCTTGCCTGTCTGACTTTGTCTCCAAACCGTCCAACCTGAGCTGGCCCTCTAATATATTGATTCCTAATCCTGTCCATCCTTGTCACACCCAGTGCAAATCTTAACATTTTTAACTCTGACACTTCCAGCTCTGACTCCTGCCTTTTTGTCAGTGCCACTGTCTCCAACCCATACAACATAGCTGGTCTCACTACCCACTTGTAGACCTTCCCTTTCACACTTACTGGTACCCATCTGTTACAAATCACTCCTGACACTCTTCTCCACCCATTCCACCCTGCCTGTACTCTTTTCACCTCTCTTCCACACTCACCATTACTCTGAACTGTTGATCCCAAGTGCTTAAATTCATCCACCTTCGCCAACTCTATTCCCTGCATCCTCACCATTCCTCTATCCTCCCTCTCATTCACACACATATTCTGTCTTAGTCCTGCTGACCTTCATTCCTGTCCTCTCTAGAGCATATCTCCACCTCTCCAGGGTCCCCTCAACCTGGTCCGTACTCTCACTACAGATCACAATGTCATCTGCAAACATCATAGTCCATGGGGCCTCCTGTCTGATCTCGTCTGTCAACCTGTCCATCACCATTGCAAATAAGAAAGGGCTCAGAGCTGATCCTTGATGTAATCCCACCTCCACCTTAAACACATCTGTCACTCCCACTGCAGACTTCACCACTGTCACACTACCCACGTACACATCCTGTACCACTCTTACATACTTCTCTGCCACTCCTGACTTCCTCATACAATACCACAACTCCTCTCTAAGCACCCTATCATATGCTTTCTCCAAGTCCACAAAGACACAATGCAACTCCTTCTGACCTTCTCTGTATTTCTCCATCAACACTCTCAGAGCAAACATTGCATCTGTAGTGCTCCTTTCCAGCATGAAACCATACTGCTGATTACTAATCATCACCTCCCTTCTTAACCTAGCTTCTACCATGCTTTCTCATAACTTCAAGCTGTGACTGATCAGTTTTATCCCTCTGTAGTTACTACAGCTCTACACATCACCCTTATTTTTAAAAATAGGTACCAAAACACTTTTTCTCCACTCCTCAGGCATCCTCTGACTTTCCAATATTTCATTAAAAAATCTGGTTAAAAACTCCATTGCCATTTTGCCTAAGCACCTTCATGGTTCCACTGGTATGTCATCTGGACCAACAGCCTTTCCATTCTTCATCCTCTTCATAGCTGTCCGTACTTCCTCCTTGCTAATCTGTTTCACTTCCTGATTCACTATCCCACATCAGCCAACCTTCTCTCTCTCTCATTCTCTTCATTCATCAACCCCTCAAGGTACTCTTTCCTTCTGCTCAACACACTCTCCTCGCTTGTGAGTATGTTTTCCTCACTATCCTTTATCACCCTTACCTGCTGCACATCTTTCCCAGCTCAGCCCCTCTGTCTAGCCAATTGGTACAGGTCCTTTTCTCCCTCTTTAGTGTCCAACCTTTCATACAACTCTCCATGAGCCTTATCCTTAGCCTTTGCCACCTCTCTCTTTGCCATGCTCCTCATCTCCTTATACTCCTGTCTACTTTCTTCATCTCTCTGACAATCCCACTTCTTCTTCGCCAGCCTTTTCCTCTGTATACTGTCCTGTACTTCTCCATTCCACCACCAGGTCTCCTTGTCCCCCTTCCTCTGTCCAGATGTCACACCAAGCACCTTTCTAGCTGTCTCCCTTACCATCTCTGCTGTAGTTACCCAGCTATTTGGTACCTAAGAGAAACTATGTTCTAAATTCTACTTACAAGGCAAAATCCTGGTGAGTTGTTGTCAGCTTCAGAACAAAATAGAAAATGCTAAATCTTTCTCTCTGAGAAAGTCTTAAATTGATAATACACATTACTGCTGAGTCATTTCAGATTGCATCATTCTTGACACTTCTTGCTTTTCCCGGGCTCATAGAACTACAAATTTTAACATTTCTTTTTGTAATCTGCACCTGACAGGAAGGCACATCAATAAAAGACACTTTACATGTAAAACCTAGTAATTATCTTTGTCTTAGAACAATAGAAAGAGTTCCTAGCCCACACATCCTGTCTTCTAGCTTGAGATCAAACAGTCATAAAATGCTTTACTCATCAGCTTTCTTCCAGCAGGGTGCACTGTGGCTACATTTTTGAAGCTCAGAACATAACACAGTTTTTTTTACATTTGTTACACAAGCTTGTGGATCATATTAATATTTACAATGACAGAGTTATTTATAAAATTCTATCTGGCTGGGCTGGCAGCCCCTCAGTTTTTCACATTTCTTCCTCCCCTTTTTCAAGTCTCCCTTGAGAAATATTGCTTGAGAGGGTTGTGTCTGTCTGGATATACCTTACCCCATTCCCTGTCTTGAGAGCCCA
The DNA here is from genome assembly GCF_019279795.1 of Protopterus annectens. Lineage (NCBI taxonomy): Eukaryota > Metazoa > Chordata > Ceratodontiformes > Protopteridae > Protopterus > Protopterus annectens. The sequence goes on along the minus strand of NC_056733.1, from coordinate 1,703,855,645 downwards.
TCTGCATTGGCATTGCTAATCCCTCTGCGTGCTGCACTGACATATCATATGCTTGCAACCCTAGGCTCCACCTTAGCAACTTGGCATTTTGCTGGCTGACTCGGTATAACCATATTAGGGGATTGTGATCTGTAACTACAGTGAATTTCCCTCCATACAGATAAGGCTGAAGTTTCTGTAGTGCTCAAACTATGGCTAGACATTCCTTTTCTACAGCTGCATAGCATTCCTCCCTGGGTTGGAGCCTATGACTGAGATAAACCACTGGGTGCTCTTCTCCCTCTGAAGAAATCTGGCTAAGTACAGCCCCACCCCATGGTTCAAAGCATCCACCTGCAACAAATTCTTTGCTCTAATCTGGACTGGCTAACACAGGGTGTCCTCCCAAAGCTTCTTTAATCTTTTGGAATGCCTACACATGCTGTGGCCCACACTACCTTCTCTGGCCTGTTTTTCCTTGTCAGGTCTTTGAAGGGAGCAGCTATGGTACTATAACTGGGGACAAACTTTGTGTAGTACCCTGTTGTCCCTAAAAATACCTCACCTGCTTTTTGGTAACAGGTGCAGGCCATGCCTGAATAGCTTCCACTTTGGCAGTTCTGGCCTGATGTTATCCCTCCCCACTCTGTGTCCCAGGTAGGAGACCTCTGCCATACCCACCTGACATTTGCTGGGCTTAATGGTCAACCTTGCCCTCTGTCATCTGCCCAGCACCTCCCTGATATGCTGAAGGTGCTCTTACCAGGAATGGCTGTAGATGGCAATATCACCTATGTAAGCAAGGACAAACCCTCCTGCTCCTGCTAGGAAATGATTGAACAGCCTCTGGAAAGTTGCTTGGCCATTTTTCATCCCAAAGGGCATTTTTGTGAACTCCTACAAGCCAAAAGGAGTCACAAAGTCTGACTTCTCTCTAGCACTGGGAGTCAAGGGCACCTGCCAGTAACCCTTGGTAAGATCAATGGTGGTAAGGTAATTATCCCCACCCAACTGCTCTAGGGCTTCATCTGTCCTAGGCATGGGGTAAGCATCTGACTCTGTGTGACTATTTAATTTCCTGTAGTCCACACAAAACCTAGTGCTACCATCTTTCTTTGGCACCAGCACCACTGGGGAGGCCCAGGGACTGTTGGACTTCTGAATTACCACTAGGTCCAACACTTCCTGTATCTCCTCCCTCAGATATGTTCGACTCTCTTAGACACCCTTTAAGAAGCCTGCCTAATAGACCTTTGGGGTCCTGTATCCACCTGGTGCTACACCAGGTGGGTGCACCTTGGTTTCCCAGTGAACATGTCCCCAAACTCCTGTAACACTGCTTAGGTTTCTTGAACCTGGGTAGGAGATAGCTGCTGGGACATTGCTACCCCTTCCACTGGGGTGTCAGTCCGAGCCTCACTGAGGAGATCCATCACCAGATCTTCCTCAGACACCTGCAATCCACTGCAAATACTCAGCACTAGGGCCTGCCTATCATGGTAAGGTTTCATCATGTTAACATGGTAGAATTGATGCTCTTGCCTTGTGCCTAGCAGTTCTACCCTGTAATTAACATCACTGACCTTCCTTACCACCTTGTATGGTCCCTCCCAGCCTGCTTGCAGTTTTTTGTGTCTGACAGGAATGAGAACCATTACCTGCTGCCCTACAGCATGCTCTCTAGCTCTAGTTCTAGCATTTCTGTCATACCAGACCTTTTTCTGCTGTTGGGCTTCTGCCAGGTTCTCCTGGGCCAACCCCATGAGTTCCTTGAGCCTTGTCCTGAGGTTTAGGATATATGCCACAACATATTCCTTGTGGATTCACATCACCCTCCCACTCATCTTGAATTAAGTCTAGAGGCCCTCTCACCCTATGCCCATATAGCGACTCAAAGGGTGAAAAGTGTGTAGATTCCTGGGGAACCTCTCTGCAAGCAAACAACAGATGGGGCATATATTTGTCCCAATTCCTCTTAAACTGGTCTGCAAATGCCTGTACCATGGACTTGAGTGTAGAGTTTAACCTCTCAACAAGACCATTATTCTGTGGATGGTAGGGATGGTCTTTAGGTGCTTCACCCCACAGTACTTCCACAGACATGTCAGCAAGTCTGACATAAAATTGGCACCCCTGTCAGTCAGTATTTCTTATGGGAAACCTACCCTGCTGAAAATCCCTGCTGAAAATCTCTAAGAAAGCATTTGCCACCTTTTCTGCTTCAATGGAGGAGAAAGCCACTGCCTCAGGAATCTTGTAGTGTAATCTGCTACCACTAGGATATACTTTTTCCATGTGGAGCTTGGAGTACTAATAGGCCCCACAATATTCATAGCTACCCTCTGAAATGGCTCCTCATTCACAGGCAGGGGCATCAAAGGAGCTTTCACCTTGTCTCCTGCCTTGCCTACCTTTTTGGCACTGCTCACAGGTCCTGCAGTACCCTGTTACATCTCTGGAAATCACAGGCCAATAAAAGTTCTGCATAATACTCTCTTTGTATGTTTTATGCCATATGACCTGCAAAGGGAATATCATGGGATATGGCTAGAAGTGCTAGATGGTAGGCTGTAGGCACTGCCAACTGCTATATTCTCTCACTTTCTAGCCCTCCTTCAGGAGTCCACTCTCTATACAGTAACCCTTTGTCCCAGTATACAGATTCCCCCTTCCCTTGAGAATCAGGTGCCACACTAGCTACCTGCCTCAAGCCTTGTAATGTAGGGTCTGACAGCTGAACCTGTCTCAGCTCTCTCTTTGTAACCCTTCCCAGCTCCCTTTCCAGAGGAAGTCTGGTATCCTCTGACAGTGGTGCCTCACTGTCAGCCTGAGTACTACTACTCACCTCTACCTTTGCAGTCACTCTGTCCAAGGGAACACAAGCAGCTGTGGCTCACCTTCAATCTCACTACTACAGGGTAGCTCCCTCCCCAAATTAACCACCTCATTAGTCCTGGCTGCAAGTATGTGGTCTGTCTGGGTCTCCCCCAAGCTGCCAGACCCACATGCTTGTCTCCAAGCCTGACTGTGTGTAACTGCATAAACACATGGTACTGCCTCATCAAAATCCTTCCCTATCAGGTCATCTGCAGGATGGTAGTTTGGTACCCCTGTTGTCTCAAGACAATTTACTATTGGCATTTTGTCATTCCCAGTTACTGGCTGTCTCTCCTTTTGTTCCCCACCTTGCCTCTGTGATCATCTATGTGCCACATGGCCCTACTGGTTGCATTCAAAACATTTAACACTGGGTCCTGGATGTGTACCTGGACTAGTGGGTTCACCTGCTAGTTGCAGATTCTGTTGGGGCAGTCTGGGCTTCCCAGCATGAGTTCCCTTAGACCCATGAGCAGCACTGGGTGTCCCTTTGCTGTGCAGGGATGCCCTGCTTGTTAGGTATAGATCTCCCTTCTTCTCCAACTCATCTGAAGTAGCACATTGTCTATCAGCTAACCAAATCCTCATGTCCTCAGGCAAAGTGCTAAGGGCTTGTTCCCTCACCAAAAGGTCTGCCAGCCCTTCAAAAGTGGTGACCTGATATCCACTCACCCACCTCTGAAAATAAGTGCTTTGTTCAGCAACATATTCACACACACTTTCATCTGCCTTGCGTTTATGTTCACAAAACTTTTTCCTTATAAGTTTCAGGTGTTAGTTTAAAAAATTCTAGTAAAAAATTCTTTACAACATTATAGTTTAAAAAATCATGATCAGATAATTTGGACAACACAGTTACACCTTTACAATGGAGTAAGGGGTTCAGGAACCATACCCAGAGCCTTTGTCAACATTATACTGTTTACATACCTTCTCAAACATATGAATGAAACTATCAAAATTATCCTCCTGTGTAAACTGTGGAAGAAATTTACTGACCTTTTGTGCTTCTGGGGTCTGGTTACTCCCTTCCCCATTATCTCCATGACTGGCTAAGAATCAGCATCTCTTTTTCATGTTGCCTCTGCCTCTCCTTCTCCTCAGCTTCCAGGCGTAGCAGTTTCACATTCTCCTCAGCCTGCAGATGTCACAGTTTCTCATTTTCCTCACTCTCTAGACATCTTAGTCTCTCTGTTGCTTCTAGTTCCACATGTTTGGCCTCCAACTCAAGTCTCTTTAGCTCCAGATGGATTTATAAGTCCTCTGTAGAAAGGTTGAGCTGTCCATTCTCTGAGTGTTGTACATCTCCACGGCCAGTCTGATCATCTTCCTGGTTGCTATTCTTAGATGCAGCTGTGACCAAAGCTGCAATCATGTCTGCTTTAGTCAGGTTTCCATGCACCAGTCCTTTAGTATGGCACATCTTAGCCAACTGGCTCCTTGTCAGATTGCCATACTCCTCTGCTGACATGCTTTCCTGCTCTCCCTGACTAACTAAGCTTCAAAAGAAATAAAACAATTGTGATCTGAACTCTGAATGTTCACTGCATGGCTGATTTTAGAGTAAAAAAACACCTTCAGTGATCACTGTACACAACCTACAGGAATTCAATATACACACCACTACAAGCCAATTAATATATTATGTGGCTAACTCACCACTATCACCCAATTAATATGTGATGTGGCTATCTCACCACTGCCAAAAATTAATATGTGATGTGGCTGTGATGGCTGTGCACTGGCCTAGTAATCAAGGAGCCTCAATCCCCACCACTAGCACAGGTGAGGGGCATGCACAAGGGACGTATACAATGGGAGGATAACAAGTACACATGCACAGTAAAGTACAATTTCCCTTAAGAGCACACAGAGATCACAGTCAGTCTGGGGCTGGTTTCTCCCTTTCTCTCCAGATCCCCAATATGACTCCTCACTGGCACAGCTATAGGGTACAGATCTCAGCTGAGTGGTCAAGCCAAAACCTCCAGCACCCTCTCTGTCCAACCAGTGCTTCATGTCCCTGCCCAAGTAGTTGACACACACACACACACACTTTGAGATATGAATTATATACAAACACACAGACACTCCTGGGGAAGGCTGGCACAGGTTCTCCAGCTATGCCTCCTCCTGCCCAGACTAAAATGTAGAAATCACTGCCACCAACCACTACTTATCAGCTACTATAAGGCCCTTTCCAAAGGGTGACCAGTTCCACTGTGTGCTATTACTGTTATCCAAATAGTAAGTGTAACCCAGGGCTAAGGCTATTGGAGTGGCTTATACAGTATCACCAAATACATGCAAATACTCTGACAGCTTAAATTATCTCTACACAAAACACCCACAGTTGAAAGGTTTAAAAATATTTAATAATAAATAAAAACACAAGACAATACTCATCAGTTCAACACAGTGCTAATAGAGAGTTCAGAAATCCCAGGACAATACTTCAAAACAATATTGTAGGATAGTCTGACATAAATACAGAAAACAGCTAGACTAATCTGGCTATATTCCTATCTGTCTCTAAGAGAAACTATGATCTAAATTCTACTTACAAGGCAAATTGCTGGTGAGTTGTTGTTAGTTTCAGAACAAAATACAAAATGCTAAATCTTTCTCTCTCAGAAAGTCTTACATTGACAATACACATTACTGCTGAGTCATTTCAGATTACATCATTCTTGACACTTCTACTTAAGTTTCCCAGGCTCACAGAACTCAAAAATTGAACATTTCTTTTTGTAATCTGCACCTGCCAGGAAGCCATAGCAAAAAAGGCTTTTTGTATGTAAAACCTATTAATTATCTCTGTCTTAGAACAATAGAAAGAATTTCCTAGCCCAGACATCCTGTGTCCTAGCTTGAGGTCAAACAGTCATAAAATGCTTTACTCACCAGCTTTCTTCCAGTAGGGTGCACTGTGGTTACATTTTTGAAGCTCAGAACATAACACAGTTTTCTTACATTTGTTATGCAAGCCTGTGGATCATATTAATATTTACAATGACATAGAATTATTTATAAAATTCTATCTGGCTGGGCTGGCAGCCCCTCAGTTTTTCACAGATCCCACCAAATCATAAGCAAAAACTCCACCATACGATGCTAATCCTGCAAAATCCATTCCTCGGTAACAGAAAGAATAGCCATATTGTTTGCCAGTACAGATTCAAGTCCAAAACTGTCACTTTGATGTATGTGCATACTTACTCACATGCACGTGCGCGCACACACACACACACACACACACACACACACACACACACACACACACACTGTTCTCTCACTTTCTCTCTTTCTCTGTCTGTCTCATAAAACATATTCAAACCCCCTAAACCTTCCTTCTGCTTCTAACCAGTACAGATAAAAAGCAGTAACAACTGGATTAAAACCAGATATAGGTTATACCACTCACTTTTTCATTCCTCTAACACCTTACAGAAATATTCCTTCAAGACATTATAGACATCTCCCTATGAGTGAACACCTTGCCAACTGTATGGAAAACAGCCACCATTATACCCAGCCTTAAAGCCTCCAATCACCTGACAATTCCTTCCTGTATCAATAATAGGGATCCTATTGATATCCTGGAAAAAAAAATAGCAGACTGAGGCAATGTACTCTGTACAAACCAACATGGTTTTATGCACTCTCACATTCAGGCTAGGCATACAAATATGTGGAAAAAGGAAATCTAACTGGAGTGCTTTTAACTTACTCGCTAAAGACTTTGAGACAGTCTTCTAACAAAGGCACAAATTCTCATATACTTTGAATTAGACATGAATAGCATTTACTGGATTCAACAATGCATGCAAAACTATCTCATTAAGATTTCCTGTTTATTACAAAACTCCACACCCAAAATCCTGGACCAAGGCCTACCCCAGAACTCCATACTAGTGCTTCTTTTATTCATCTTCTATATTAATGACATATCTGATACTGTAACCGCCACCATATTTCTCTTTTATGCTGATGACTAAGTGAAATGTGCGGCTTATAACTACTTTGGGACATTTAGCATGATCTTGCCCAAATATTCTTCTGTCTCCATAATTGGTTAACCTATAATGAGTCCAATGAAAGAAAATAAAACAAAGATCCAAACCGTCAATTTTATTATACCTCTATTTTTTTTATTTTCATTGGACTTATTCTGTTACCAATTGGTCCTTTTTTGGCTGTAGACAATTTTTGTGCTTTTGTTTAACCTATAATGAGTCACAGAATCAAATGGTTCATAGCAAAGCTCATGCGTCTAGAGATGCAAAAAAACAGTAGCTTATTCCTGTCTAGGCCTTATTCTCCTACCAATTAGAATGCATGCATCAAATCAAGCACATTGTATCTACATCAATCCAATCTTAGAAAAAAAAATCTTGAACGTCATCTCCCCAAAGAGTCTAAGAAACATCTATTAAAGAGATGAGCATCACTGCCAAATACTGTTAAACATTCTTCCCGAATAGTAACTCTGCCTTCAGCTTAGCCATTCTAATATGCAAGACAATCAGCCACAACTATTTCTGTACTTTAGCAGTGCCACTATAGCCCAGAAACACTCCTGTATCATGCAGACTTGAAATGTTCTTCATCTAATCTCCAAACTGTTATGTACCACTAAGCTAGCTTCCATAAAACATTCTGCGGTACCACTCAGCTCTCAAACTCAGCCACTCCTAACAGTTACCCAATAGCGCAACAAAGAGTTCTTTAAAAATAAGAAACATCTATCAGTTAATCAGTTCAGCCTACAGTTCATGCAGGGAAGCACGGTCTTCCTATGTCTTTCTCTTTTTTTAAACCATGAAATTCTTATGTAGGGCTAGCACTTCTATAAAATACTCAGGAGTGAGCCTAATGCAAGTTATTGTTATTATGAAACATTTGAAAATGTTATACCTTTCTTAATTTATGTTTGATTTCCTGATTTTGTAAATGTGTCTCATATCTCATTTAAATTTAGTGTCTTTTCTAAATACAGTATAATCTCTCTCATATTCTGATATTGCTTTGTATGAGGCCACAGTGGTGCAGCTGTTAGCATTGTTGCCTCACAGCAAGAGGTTCTCTGGTTCTATTCTCACCTGGAGCACCTTCTGTGTGGAGTCTACATGTCCTCCCTATGGTTGACTGAAATTTAAAAGACATACAGGTAGGTGTGAGTGTGTGTGTTTGCCTTCCGAGAAGGTTGGGCGCCTACCTGACAACTTGACAGTGTAAAAAGACATTGCTTTTATTCTGATATTGCTTTGTAAGTCATCTAATTGGTGGAGTGAGTAGCACTGCTGTCTCAAAGTAAGAAGGTTCTACAGTTTGTTTTTCAGCTTTGGTGCCTTCTGTGCAAAGGCTGCTTGTCCTCCCCCTGTTTGTGTGAGTTTTCTCTGCACATTCTATTTTCTTCTCACATTCTAAACGCATGTGGTAGGTGGAATGGTGTCTCAAAATTGTTTGTAACTGTGTGTGTGTGTGTGTGTGTGTGTGTGTGTGTGTGTGTGTGTGTGTGTGTGTGTGTGTATCTGATAATGAAGAAAGGCTTGGCAATCTGCTTCCATTCCTTTCTTGCCTACTCAACTCTATAGATAGTGATAGATTTTTATGTGGTCACTGTAGGTGTTAGCTACAACTTAACAGCATTGGATGGACAGATGCATCCATTTATTCCACACTGATTTATTCATGCACTCATTCATGTTTCCAATATATATTTTGTTCTCTTCAGAGTAACAATGGAGCCAGGGCCTAGACTGGAAAGCAATTACTATAAGGCAAAGAACCAGCCCTGGAAGGAACATCAACCCATCACTAGGCACATGCACACACCCCCACCCACACACCCACCTACACGCACAGCTACATGGACATTCACATACCACATACATAGCTACAAGCAGTTTAGAGTCTCACCAATTCATTTACAAGCATGACTTTGGGATATGGGACGAAATTGTAGCACCTAACATAACCTCACATGGACACAGGTAGAATGCACAGAATGCACAGTGTCTGCAGGGAAGGCATGCCAATCAAGAATTGGACCAGAGAACCAAGAGATGTGTGCCAGTAATGCTAACATTTGTACCACTGTCTTGTACTAATTGTCAAATGCTGTAGTTAAATGTAACAACATTCCTTCAAGACATTATGATACTAAAATTATATTTTCAGTCTTGTAACAGATAATGCTTATGTCATCTAACAGGCTTACTGATAAAAATAGATCCCTTTAGCCCAGACTACCTATCTGCAACTCAATAAATAAAATTAATATATAATGGTAAAACAATTGAGATCCCAAAGCTCACACAAGAGTTTCTATGGTTGCTGTTAGGAAAAAATGGATGTAGGATGATAGGAAATTGCTCATTTAAAAAAGAAATATTAACAAACTTGGCAATTCAGATTTGAGTTTGAATAAAATTCTATTATAAATAATGCTGACAATTCCATAGCTAGGGGTATAGGTGGTAGACCAAAGAAACATGCTTGAGAGAGTGCATCTACTAATAAATGTTGATGTTTAGAATGTGTGTCATATGTAATCCAAATGGATGACTCTCATGGGAATATATTATTTCAGATGCAGAATTATCATCTATAGGTATTTATGTATTTATGTAAAAATTACAGTGTCATCATGCTTAGAAAACATTTAAAATTTACTGATATATCATGATTATATCAAAAGTAAAAGTGAGCATTTGGTTATCAGCATTTTAATATATAAAACAAAAAGTGCTGTACCAGAGGTACAGTTTGCATGAGAAATCTGTTGAGATATTATTTTTACATTATCATTAAAAGAAAGCAAAATAAGATAATAGAACAATTTAAGAATGAGACTGATCTGGGA